>NW_027266223.1:0-23531 GCF_036785885.1 Coffea arabica
AGAAAGAGAGAAGGAACGACAGGGCTTGTGGGTAAGGATCGAAGGGATAGGTAGCAAGCAGAGCGAGACGAGCTATTAGAGGACGACTGTGTTGGAGCCGGGAGCGTAGTGAGTGCAAGAAAGGTCTTCTTTACGGTGGGAGAGAGATTTTAGATAGACAGCGGGTTCGCTAAAAAAAGAACTTGGCTGGACCGAATAAAGGCAAATCCATAGTCAGGTCGGTGGGATCAGACCTCTTTTTCTTTCTATGCTTGTAGCACAGTAAGGCTCAGCTATCTCTTTCCTGCAACTCGACTGTTGAACAGGATGGCACGAATCCGCTCTTTGACTTAGTTAAGGAAGGAATAAATTGTTCTCTTTGCGGGCACTAGAGGAGGTAGCTTTAAGTAGGCATCTTTCCTAAGCTGTTCTTGCTAACGTCCTTAAAGGGAGAGAAGTAGCCCGAGGGAGTAAGAAATTGAATACAGAACAAGGTTAAGGAGCATGAAACTGAATTGGTATTAGTGTGGTTTGCTTTCCCTTGTGACTATGGTAGCATGGTTAAGTTAATGTAGCCTATGGCTTCGGTGGTAGCTAGGCTAAGTCTTGGCTTGGTGCTTTAGTTGTAGTAGGTGTGGAGGAAGCCTATCGAAGGAACTGACGGGGGAAGGCACAAAGGCTATAACAATAGGGAAGGTTAACTAGACTTACTCGTTAGAGCGAAATCTTGAAAGGAAGCTTACTCTTTTCTTTATCGTATGGGTCTTTAAGGAGCTCCCATAGGAAGAACTCTTACCAACACTGAACAGCTAAAGAATTTCTTTTTACGAGGCAAAGCAGAGCTTGCCCTCGCCCGATAGGCAATAAAAGGAAAGATTAGGAAAGTGTGAAGCTTATGGGCAGGAAAACGAAGGATGGGAAGATGAGAAGGAAAGGGTGAGCAACAGCTATGTCATCCGATGCATAGGCCTAGGGAATGCCAGGTTCAGCTAGCGTAGAGGCAGGTGAGGAAAGGAAGACGAATGGGCAAAAGCAATATCATAGACGTAAGCTAATCGATCGAAAGAAAGAGGCGATAAGGAGAGACCGAAGGAATGAATGAGCCGAACGGGGCCATGCCAAAGACTCAGAATATCATAGAAAGAAGTCAGGGCGCGTTCATCTGTAGGAAGCCGGAGTTGAAGGAAGAGATTGAATTCTTTCTGAGCCTGGCCCGGTCACTTCAAGGAATGAATTACCTCTTAGGTCTGGATGGCAACTATATCTTTCCGATAAAAGGCCTTTACCTTAGTCCTCTCCATTTTGCTGAATCGAAAGGATGCTCGGTCGACTGCTTCTTTGACTTTATTTCATTCTGTTTTTGCATCTCGGATCCTTGATCCGAGCTTTAGTTCTTCTGTATAATATCCAGTAAGGGGCGCCAATTCCACCTTGAAAGTTGAACGCTACATTCTCGATTCCCTAACCTGTCTTTTTCGCCTCAATCACATGAAGGGGGTGCTCGTCGCTTAACACCAGGGGAGCTACTTCTGTACGTAAGTAATTCTGTTGTTTTCTCGAATGTTGCTGGTGCGGAGGCTCAGTCTTCATCTCCCTCTGCGTGGTTCAGTCCAACTTGACTTTCCCTGGGCCTTCTTTCACTTTAACACTTTGGGTCTGGAGCGGTTCCGTTTCGAAAATGACTTGCTTTGTGTGAGTTCACATTCTTCTTAAGTAGTTTTTTGATAGTGACTCAGATCATCAGATCAGGTCCGGTGCTGTTCAAGAAAGAGTGCCTAAGACGCTGGGCAGCTAAGCTGTCTGAAATGAATTACTTGTTCAAGCGGGGTGACGAATGAAAGCTTCTTGTTCAGCCTTAGAGGTGTTGATTCTACGAGATGGATGCCCAGTTCGTTTGTTCTCTCCCAAGTACATAATTTTACATAGTCCCAGGAGATGGGAAATTGTTTTGGGATGGTTCAGCTTATATTCTATATTACCTCTTGCTTTGCAGACTCTTCTTCATTCGAAAGCCTTATGAAAGAGGAAGAAACTTTACAGCTAAGGAAAGAGTTCAAGCGATTAGCCCCAGACAGAGTTTTTTCAACTAAGTTCTTCAACTCGTTGCCTTTCCACTAAACTCTTCATCCGCCCGTTCCCCAAGGGTAGTTGCCGTAGGGCCAGTTTACGTAGCGTAAGGAAGGACTTTTTTTATTAATATTAATAGGGGTCCCTTTATCATTGCTGCTTCCTTGGTTGCTGCCCATCCTTCCCCGAATCGATGGATGAGGCATTAACGGAAATGCCCAATTGAAAGACTTTTTGGTTGGCTTATGACCTCGCACCATTAGATCGAATAGGTATGTGTTCAGTTCTAGGGAGTACCGATAGGCAGCCCCCAAAAGAGAAACTTCCCTAGACAATGAATTCGCTTAGGATGCTTTTCTTGAATATCCCACGACTTCCTTCCCTTGGGGACTTGTGACCTTTCCAAGGATTATTGTCTTATTTCAGACGCGGAAGATGGCAATGAGAAAGAAAGAAAAGACGTAGTCAAGGGCGCCCTTTTCCTAGCTTCGGATGCAGCATTAGCCATAAAGGGCCTTTCAAGGCCTTGACATCGTTCTCAAAGGATAGAGGTCAGTTGCACAACTTCATCAGACCTTTTGCCCTCTTAAATGCTTGACTATAGAATCATGCTCTTGAAGACGCTGATCGGACTTCTTACTCCTTTAGCTCCCGAAAGGAAAGCAGAGTACCGGGCATTGACACCCCGTCTACATTTTTCCTTACTATAGGAATTGGAATCGGCTTTTGACCGATAACTATATTATCATGTTCTTTCAGACACTTCAGATGCCAATGCCAAAAAAAGAAATCTGAAATCTCTTACTCTTATTGGCAAAGAGAGAAAATCGACACCTTTGCCTATATTAAATAAAGTGGCCTTTTGCCTATAGAATCAGTTACGGGGAAGAAGCTCGACTGTAAGGAGAGGAGTGAATCCAATGCTTCCGCTAGAGCTTCTTACCCTTAACTGTATCGGGTTGTTCCCCTAAAGAGTATATTTCATAAAGGGAGAAGCGAAAGGCCTCTAGATCGAATAAAGATTGAAAGGCAGAGGTCAAAATCAAAATAAAAACACAGAAAAAGGTACTAGCTCTTCGGAAGCCATCATCCCATGGCTTCCTTGATCTAGCGAGTGGTCCCTACGCTTCAGAAGCTATAGCCAATAGCTTCCTTGCTCCGTCAGGCTTTCGCTTGCAACCTCGGGAGTCTTTCCCAATCTCTATCATTAAACACCACTAGATCGATACACTTCGTAGTCCATCCTCTTGTTTTGTCTTGTTTGATTCTTTTCCTATCCTCCGGAGCAGTAGGAACGTTAACTATTAGGATTAGGACTTTATTTGTTTCTTTTTTTATCCCCTTCCTTTCTTCTTTGAATTAGAGAATAGAAAGGGTTAGTAACAGCGCCGCAACCAATAACATTTACACAGGAGGATACATCTGGAATCAAAATTCCACATGTGGAGCCCCTATATACATCACGGTTTTTAAGGATGGATTTGAGATCCACAAAGTGGTGCTGATCGACAATAGGGCTTGCTTACTAGTACGCAACTAAAGAAAGGCTTTTTCAACTGAAAAAAGTCCGGTCTATTATTGATATCGAATTGCATGGCCAGTAGAAGCAGTGGAACATACCAGCACGGGCATCATTCCATCAGTCTCAGTGCATTAGTTCTTTTGCAAGCTAGCTACGTTACCCGCTATCATATCTGGGCACCCAACACCTGCACCCCGCTTCGCTACAACTACGTGATATACGGACAGACGATACAGAGAACCAAGACCCAGCTTCCGAACAACTACTACGACTACGATGACAACTTCGCTTAGCCCATGAAAGAGACTACTCTTTTGAAAGCCCCTCGCCTGGCTTTTCTTAGTCCTTTCCCGCATTTCATTGAAAATTGGATCTTCCTTTGCTCTTTCTGGCTTAGTCGTTTAAAGAGATAAGATAAAAGAAGAGTGCTACGAGCTCCTAAGCCCCGGGGCAGGAGACCAAAAGTGGTAGAACGAAGAAGGTCGCCCTTGCTATTATTATTATATTAAATAATAAATAAAGTTGACTGACCCTAGGCCCATAGGATGCTAAAGGATGCAGCTAAGCGGCCCTGGCCCTATACGAAGGCTTGTTGCCACTTTTCTACGAAGAAAGAAATCCAGCTAAGGCTATTTCCGGGGGAAATGCTTTACTAAAGGTCGCCCTTTCCTAGGCTGAAGATGCCACGTAAACGAAACCCCAAAGCGAAGGATAAAGACCTGCTGCCACTATTTAAGGAGTCGAAGTGACTGGCCTTTCTCTTATTATACGATAATGCAGCGCAAGGAAGAATTCGTATGCGCTTTCGGCCCTCGAAAGAAAGGGATTGCTGACATGAGGTCAGTGGTCACAAGGAAGAAGCATATCCAAGTCCAAGTTTTGGGTACTCGGCCTGTAGATTGGCTATAGCTTGCCCCAACCCCCAGCTTGACAGATTATCTTTGTGTTCAGCTTCTGGTAGGGGCTGGAAAGGATGCTAATACCCCCTAGGCTTCGTCACCACCTGAGCTTGCTGACATAACTACTTCCCTAAATCTAGCTCTTGACGGTGCCCTTGCTGAACCACCTAAAGGAAAGCCTGATAAAGGTGGTAAAGGAGCATCAGTAATATTAGTAGCTACGCCCTCGCTAGTAGTTATCATTAAGAGGTCACTCTACTACTAGAAACTATATACTACATTTCTACTTCTGAATGGTCCCTAGTTCGCCTAGCTTTCACGTGTCGACTGCTTTCTCTTTACTTTACCTTCTGACTTTCTCTTTTCGGCATAAGCTCTTGCCACTGAAGAAGCTGGTTCACTCCTCCAATCAAGTGGTCAAGCCTGCCAATCCCTGAGAACCCGACAACTCGGCTAGCCCGGATCCATCTCATAGGCTTCTTTGGTGGCTTTCCCCCTTCGCTACTTTCTTAAGATTGAAATGGAAGTCAAGGAACCTATAGACAAAACGCTGGTTTGGCTCATCTAGATTCAAATCTTTCATTGGCAGCCCAATTGAAGAGCCAAAAACAAGCAAAGCGAGCAAGTTTGGAAAGGAGGGACTCATTCCACCGGATTGCTGAAATCGCTCAATTGAAGCCAAACCGGGTTACTCGATAGAGTCTATTGAGATGCCAGTCAACGGTTGGCAGGGCTTGTTATGCCCAAAACAAGGCTTTTGATAAAGGATTCTCGTAAGAATTGGCATTTTGCCTTGCCTTTCCTAGAGGTCGAAATCCCTAGCCAAGCGGATCCAACTCGGATTTGACTTCATCTCCAACCCCAGAACCAAAAACCTCCCTTGAGCTTGGTCATCCCAGATGAGCTGAGCTACGAAGTTTGGCATTCGTGAGGACGCTGCCCTGTCAGAAAGGGTCATTTGAGAATTGGGTCACCGCGGCTGAGCTTCAATCGAAATAGTGATTATTTGGACAGGTTTGCTTATCCAACCCTCGAGTTTAAGGTATCTCATTAGGTCCGGCCCTAAAACGCCTAAACAAAACTCGGCCTTGCTTGCAACAAGGAACCTAGACAGAAGAAAGGAATCGTAGCCTTCAAGCTGACGTCTGAATATCTCATTCATAATCCGACGAGTAAAATGAGAAAGGGGCGCTTTCATAGCTATAGCTTGCTGCGTCAACTGGCCCTTCGTCATCCTTTCTGTGAGGTAGCTTGTCTCCTCCAGCTTGTCTGGTTAATGGGGCTCTCTATTTAAAGATTCAAGAAGTCACTCCGCTTTCTGGGATGGAGAAGTTTCCCTATCTTTGATTTATTCGCCCTACGTGATCATCTACTTTCTTCCAGTGGAGAAAGGACAGACCCCCCCGTCTAGTCGAATAAGTAAAAGCGATTTTGGTCACAGAAATGGGAAAGACAAAAGCAAATCTGAAATCTTAGCCTTCATTCACTGATAGCGTGGTCAGGCTCGGGCTCGCTTCCGCACAGGCTCGCTTTTCTTCTCCAGTAGCATCTTCTGAATATGCTTATGTGTGGGATGCTGTTCTATATCTTGATTCGGAAAGATCACTTTCAGAACGGATGCATCTAAAGCTCTCGCTTTCAGAGCAAGGAAAAGGAACTCTACCCAACAGGAGCTCGAAACAGCCGATAAGGGCTTCACAACGAGTCCATCGAAACGAACGAAGCTAATTCTATTCTAGTAGTAGCACTGATTGCCACTTATGCCTTCTTAGCCGTGTCGTGAAAGTCCTTTGCTCAAGCCAAAAGGGATCAAGGAAGTACGAGCTAGTAGATGGTTAGACCCCCAGAGAAAGTACCTATACAACAATATCTATTGTCCATACAAAGACTTGAGGTGACTAGCCTTAGCTAACAGCAGAGGTATTCTCTTTGCACTTGCTCCAGACTATCTTGCTTGGATCACCGCTACCTCACTCCCTATCCGATTCTTCTCCTCAGGATATTCTATCGGCTTATCTCCGACAATAGATATTCGCAGTATCCCCGTTACAAAGGAACTAGTCTTAGGACACTTGAAGAGGCAGAATAACAAGCAGAAGCAGGCAAAAGGCTCAAAGCCGAGGAAAAAGAGAAGAAAGAATCCCAACATCGGTGTCTGCAGGGTATTGCTTTTCGCGGTCTCAGTAGGATTGTGAAACCTTGCTCCGATATGAGTTGAGAAGTATCTAGGGAAGTCCCCTATAATATAAAGCTAGTCCCGTTCCACTCTTCTCTCAATGTCAGTGCTTGGAGATCGGGTACAGCGGGATCACTTTTCAGCTTGTTAGTCCTGCTATCGCTTCCTCGGATGCCATGATAGTTGATATAGTTGATGTAGTATAATCTCCTGCTTTTGCCTAAGCATCCGCCATCGAAGAGTTTGCAGTCGGAGGAGTCCTGCCATTGCTGAATCGCTCGCTGACGCCTCAACAGATGCTCTTGCTGAGCCCTTCTTAGATAAAAGTTTACTTTGTCTATCTTTCTCCGCCTTAATGGGCTCTCTGCTTGAGAGTAAAGGCCTTCCGCGCCACAAGGGACAAGTGGCAAACCTAGGTGAATTGGGAAGAAGCCACCTCTGGCGTAAAGAAAGGGGGGTAGTAGTTAGACTTATTTATTAGCTTAAGGGCCGCCAATGGCTATTTCATATCTCGCTGTTGATGGATCTTCTGCTCCTGCTGTCGAAGAATCCGCTCTTGCGGATCCGGGTTCTCTTGCTCAATCGTCCATAAACATAAATAAAAAAGTTGGCTTACCGGAAGTTTAAGCTGAGTTGGGGAAGTTCCCTAAATCCAATGCCAAATACTTCTGCTTTGGCACGTTAAGCCAATCAACGTGATGGGTAGGAGCTTAACCCATCGTTTTGCATCCCAATGATGGGTTCTTCTATCTGTGGGAGCTACTAAGTTACATTACAATCATTGAATTGAACCGGGAGTCCCTTTGTTATAAAGATATCGTACTCACCCCTTTTTAGATAAATTTAGATAAAGTGAAGCGCGCAAGAGAACAAACAAGATGGTGAGAGCGACGTGGGCACTCCTCTTTACCCATAATTTGATAATTCGCAGTATGGTTGAACCCGGGACCGGATCCACAGGCGTTGGAACTACTCTCAGGACTCTCGTCCCTTTTAGCGCCGGCAGGAGATATATTTTATAAATTGACTATATTTATTGATTGGAAAGAAGGAAGTTTCTCTCCTTAGATTCCCAGATATAGAAATAGAAAACTCTCCTCTATCTAGTATTCAATCCGAGTCCTATGTGACTAGGGACGGCCACCGCCCTCTTTCGTGGGAATACTTTTGACTCAATCTCTATTCACGTAAGAAGAAGGACGCCATCTTTAATATTGAGGAGGCTCTTACCTAGACCTACTATCAGGCTATGGTGAGATCGAGCAAAGAAGATACAGTAAGATTATAGTATTCTTTCCCTTTCCCCAGCAGCTGAGAAGGCCATGACGAGACTACGATATAGACCAGGATCTATCAGCCGCTTGGTGACGGTCAATAAATAGGAAAAAGGGCGCTGCCTCATCTTCTGACTGGCCAACGGGGAATACTCTGACTCTGAACTGGCGCTAGCCCCGGGCATGGATTCGGGGGACAAGTCTAATTCATCAACAACTGGGCTTACCGACTCTACTGAAACTGCACTTCCTGAAGCTGATGGAAGTACGCTCAGATGAAGAAGTCCCGGTTCCGCTATTCTTTTATTCTTTCAGGGAAAGGTAGTTCGGCGGAAAGGAATCGGAGATAAAAGAGCTCTCGTTCCAGCAGCTTTGGCCTGTCCCAGAGGTGAAGGAGTGGAAAGGGGCAAGCGGCATCTAACAGGAGCGCAGAGGGATTCTTTTCATGACCCCAACAAGGGGCTCCCTCTTAGGTCCACAAGCAGCTCCCCTATTGGACTTTTCTCTTAAGTAAGGGTCGAGACCACCTCTAGTTATAATCAATCAGGGCGGGGTTCACAGAAAGGACTTAAAGCGGTATCGCCGCTGCCGTCACTCTCCTAGAGACCACAAGACGGCGGCTATCGTTGGTCTATATTCAAGAAGCGGAATGCTGGGATAGGACGACCTATCTGTGTATAGATCCAACGCCGGTAATAGAACGATCAAAGCCGGCTGCTAAACTCCGAAAGTCGCAAACCTGTCTGTCCTGTTGGGAAGGCAGGACGAGAACTATAGTATTGCAGTGCTCCTTTTCCCTCTATAAAATGCTATCGACGAAACAGAAAATATCAGCATGAAGAGGTTAGCTGTGAAAGAGGCATTCATTTCTTCATTCATATTCATAGGTTAGTATACTAAAAAAAATCTGGAAGCAGAGTGGTGAACCGCTTCGCCTATCTGGCCATCGGCAGAGCCCTGGACCCAAGCAAATATAAAATTTATAAGGCCTCGTGCCGAGATAGCCTTCTTCCAACAGGGAAGAAAGCAGATAGCAGTTTCTTTACTCATGTGGCACACGAAAAGTCAGGATTATGCCAAGGTCAAGGAAGGGCATTTTCTACTCAATCGGAAATGAGTTAGAGTTCAAGGTCCGGCTATCTCGTTAATCGGTATAGCTTTTTCTTTCATTGGTACTACTCCGATTCAATTCCTTCGAAACCGAAGAGACAGAGTATCAGTTGATGCCAATTCTTCTCCGCTTCCACTGGATTACTTATGATTGAATAGTTCACTGGTCCACTGGGCAAGGGCCTACGACATAAGGCTCCTCCTACGAACCTAAGGAATAGAGTTCTGCATCGGGTCTTTCTTCCTAGTTACCTTTCAAAAGCGGATAACCACCGGAGCGATAGGCACCTTCTATTCAAAAAATGTATGCTGCTTTTCTCTCCTTAAAGAAGGAGGTGATTGAGGCAGTACGGTAAGAACCTCTCCTTTAGAGCTACCTGCATTAGTTATTATAATTCTAGCAGGGCTTATTCCTTCAACACCAGCTAGGGCATTGATCCCTATAAATTAAGGAACCTAGCCTTTGCTAAGCGTGAACTTCCGCTATTTCCAATACCAAGCGCTGAACATATCTATTCTCTGAACCAGAACCAGATAGAATATCTACTAAGAGGATAACTAGATAGATGGAACAATGATTGACCTTTTAAAGGACTCTTGACGAGTATAAGACAATGATGTTTCATACTAGGAACCAGTATAATACGGAGAACGATAGGAAGTCTATTTTCTAGGAGCTAAGGGGTCATCGGATTGATTGATAGGGTTGTTCTGTTCTACACCGAAGAGATAGCACGAAAGAAGCCACCACGTCATGTACACTCACTCTCCGAAGCCTTATTTCTTTGACTTCGAATAAGGATTGCAAGTGGATTGCCAGAGTTAGCTTTGATAGTCTAGCTCAAAAGTGAATTTAGATAGTGCCCCTTGTTAGCTGTCGCAGGAAGTGAAGCAAACTCGACCAAAGGAAAAGTCTGTTCCTGCTTCGTTTTCTGTTCCCGATTCAATCTTCACCTTTCCTGAATGAAGAAAGAGAGTGAAAGAGAAGATATCAGTGCAATAGGTACAGAGGGGAGAGAAACAGTCTTCGTTCGCTTCGGCAGAAGAAAGCCGAGAAAACAAATAGGAAGAGCACTATGCAAGCTTATAATTAAGTCAATATATAGAAGCTATCACCACCTCGAGCAGTCAAACAAAGTCGTTATGGCTATGTTACTAACATAGACAACTATGAATGGTATTCATTGACAGGAGTGACCGCTTTCTAGTCGTAGTTGGTACCGCCCCTGTTCACTTCAGCATGCAAGGAAAACCTTCGGGAAGAATCCAAGTTTTTCTCCTCTGCAAAGCTATCAATGCTTTATTCACGATCTTTAGCAGTCGATCGTTCATTCTCCCTCCCCAGTGGTTTTCGAAAGCTCGACATGAAAGAATAAAGAAAATAGGAAAAAAAAGTACGGGGATCCCATTCCTTAGTCAGGACCAGGGCTTCCTCGTGAGCCATAGTTCTAGTGTAAGCATATAAATTAGCCTTATCCGAACCGAACCCATCTTACCAAGTCGAGCCCTTTCTGGTTACAGGGAAATAAAGAGAAAGAATCGAGTCACCGATAGCGCATCTCTATAGATCCCAAGGAATTCGCGTATAATAGATCTAGACTCAATTATGGATCTTGTCTTTCGACCTATCAAAAGTCGGACAGACAATTACATATATAAGAGAGATGCGCACAATCTCGCTTTGAGATGACACGCCCAAATGAAAAGACTCCCATGCCTTTCTTGGTGTAAGAGCCTTCCCTGTCTCGTTTATTGGGCTAAGGTGCAATTACCTTGAGATTCAGTGCGCTAACACTCTTATAAGAAAAGAAAGGAACGAAGTCGCATCTACCTTTAGGACTGATTGCAGTGCTTTCCTCTGGGGTCTCAACTACTTTAGCATCCCCTACTTGAGAAAGGAGTGCTGCAAAGCTCCTTAAGGTTAAGTTAGCAACTAGGTCTCCCTTTATGTTAGAATGGTAGCTTCCTAACCCCGGCTGGTATGGATCTCTATTCCGAGCTACCTCCAGATCACCTCTGGGTTCACGCCTTCCCGGTAAGAGAACTTTAGCTAGAGCGCCATAGCCCCCAGATCTGTTGTAGGCAAGGCAATTAGATCTGTAGCGGGATCTTCCCCTCCCTTCAAGAACTGGGAACCAGGTTGTAAAGCTCATTCCCGGTCTTGCAACTTGGTCATTTGATCGATTTCCTTGTAAATTCCTAAGCATGAGAGGAAGGAACCGCTTCTCTGAGCCCCCGCTTTTGGGGGGGCGGGAGACGCTATGCCAGATAGGGCGCCTCAAATCTTCGAAAAATCACACGCAGAGGGATTGTGGAAAGGCCTGTAGATGTGCTGTGCCCCTTTTGGGGAGAAATTCCTCAAAGCCCGGTCCGGATAAGCTAACTCTTCCTTTTGAGCTAGGGCCAACCGCTATGAGCTGAAAACCCTGCTCTTGACTTCTCCTTTTTAAGAAAAGGTTCTATGGCTCTTGTGCTAGAATTGCTTTTGGGAGCTCAATGAAAATTATCGTAGTGTAGTTACAGTCAACACAGTAGCTTTAACGTGAGCAGCGCTTCGCTCCTTATCTTATCTTATCTTATATAGGCTATACACCGTGCTGAATGAAAAAGTTTCCCCATTCCCATTTCATTTGTAAGGACAACCCTTACCTCCTCTCTTCCAACTAGAATGCTTTTATTTGAGGCGTTCTGGTTTTGCTTATGCACACCGGGCTGCTTAGTCGGAATAGGCAAGCGGTGTGCTAGAGTGGATGGATATCTAATTTTTTTATGAAGCATCAGCTGAACATTTACCAATATGGGTCGCAGTTGGATCCAACCGGTCCCACTCGTTATTCACCCAGCGATTGGATTGAGATTTCCTTTTCGGAATCTTCTCCATCTGAATGAAGTTGTCAGAACTGCCACCATCGAGAAGAATGCGCACGTGGTGCCTGCAATCGACCCAGAAGTACATTTGCCAGAAGTGCCATGATAAGCTTGTAATGACAAATGATGCAAAGTTGGAGAATCATCCGACGGAAGATCCGGTGGAACAGGTTCGGCGACAACAGAGGAGGAAAGATCGCCATCCGGTTCATCCACCTGCAGAATCATGTATTGGCGATTCGGACATTTGTGCTTCCACGAGAATTTATCGTCGCAAGTAAAGCACAACCCCTTTTCCCGTCGCAGTTGCATTTCTGCTGCCGACAATTTCTTCACTGGTGGCAGAGGCTTAGTTGGAGGAGACGGAAGGTAAAGCAAAAGAACTGGAAAGCTGGGTGGACTTCATAGCCCGGTCACTCCGAATATGCTAGTCGAGATGTCTCGAATGCGAATGGACTAGATGCCTGAACCTCGGTCAACTAAGTTGTAGTATCCATCATGTTCACTAGGCCCTTCCCGCTTTGCAAACAATCTCTGGTGCTGTTAGGAAGCGAGGCACACCTTTCTCCTCCCAATGGGCCGGTGCCTTCTATATATAATGAATCTCCCCTGTTTTGGGGCGATCCAGTAATAAAGAATATCCTGCTCGCAGGCCCAGGCCGCCAAAGCCGGCTTGACACGACACCGATTCCCAGATCAGGCCATATCTGATACCGGTTGGACATATTCATTAGTGAAGGACCAGGCCCATGCCAGCACATGGCACTGATAGAAAGATATATGTTGAAGAAGGATTTTCCCTATCATCGCTGGCGAATTCCGTCACCCACTTTAGCTTCGTGTGCATAGCCTTCCTTTTGCCTTCGGGAGAATAGATGTCTAATGAACTTCCCCTAGAAAGACTTGGGAACCCCATGTATAAATCTTTCTCTAAACGCAAGAGCTAACTATCTATCCTATCCGTAGGAGCAGTATCTAAAGAAAGTCCCTTAGGGGTGTACATTAGAAGATCCCGACTCTTTCCTAAGCAGATGCTCTGCAGCGTCCACGTGACTCATACCTAGTCTCCATCTGATTCGTGAAATAGAAAGATAGGTGTTACCCTTATAGAAAAATCATGGGTATTGTACAAGATATAAATGCAACACATTGTCTTGTTCACCTTTATTGAATCTCGACGCTACGTGTCTAGTAAATAAATAGCCCAGCCAAAAGGGGACTATGATAGGCAAGACTCAAGATCATCCGTCCTCCCATTAGTCAGAAAGAGCAGTCAATTTCTATAGCACTCTCTTCCCGCCTTGAGGAGTTATCCAGAGTAAGGGAGCACAAAAGAAGTTCACGAGAGAGGTACCTTGAGCTTAGGATCCAAGTAAGCATCCCTTTCCCCTAATCCAATCTGCTAGTCTAAAGCGCATTTGACAATATGAGGATTCAACCCCAAATGTGTTAGGATTCGTGTCAACAAGCTTCCATCGCCTGAATCAGCGCTGCTGCAAGTAATAGCTATAGCTAAGGCTGCCACCACTGCACTATTTTATCTGACCTACTTTCTATATGGTCTATAACAACTGTAACATATATATTGAAAGTAATCTTCTCACTTTCTTTTCTTAATTGGACTCAGTACTACCCATTCATAATGGTTCCAATCCAAGGTTGAAGCACCAGTACTCTTTAGTGAGATCGCTCTATCGGGCCTCATGCTATCCTTCAACCAACGCTCTTTCTGCGTCTTACCGCACGCTCTATCTGACAGAACGATATTTCCATGTTATTTGAAGAAGTAATAAGCCTATTCTTTTTCTCTTTCTCTTCTTAGTTCATTTTATCGTATTATTCAATTTAACTGCTTCTTCTCGCTATAATAAAATAAGTATTTAAACTATCTTCCTTTGCGAGATCGAATAGATCGAGTAGAGTAGCTACAACCCGATTAGTGAGATTGAAAAGACGGTCGGCGAACGACGATTAGCTACCGGCTTTACGGCGATTAGCGGCAAGTCCATCGAGAAGCTGCAAGCCGAAGACAGTCGAGTAGCTAGCCGTAACTCCCTCTCAACCAGAGTAGCTCCACAGCAGTTAATCGAGGAAATCCTAAAGGGAGAACTCTCGAATAGGTTGTCGGAGACTGACTCAGTTAGGGATGTTTTAACTACTTCAGAAATTCCCGCGCCGGCCTGAACTCGTTTAGCAGCTTTACGACGACCCGGCCCCGAGAACGCGATTAACAACACAGAAAACTTAGCTACATTACGGCTATCTCGAACCGGATAGATCGACTTAGCTACTCTGAATGATGCACTTTAAAGCAGCTAGTTCAGATGGAACTAAGGAAAGCTTGCTTTACAGCGCTCAGTCGCCGCTAGGCTCGTTCTCTTTAATAGGAGGTAAGCATCCTATCTCTCAGCAATGCACCCATCCCTCTCGCTTTTTAGTGGCTTCCGGGCTGGTTGCTTGGATTCGAGATAGGTTGCTTCCCTTCCTTTGCTTGAACTGAACTGATTGATGGCCGCTTGACGACTAGTCAATCGAAAGCTACCTGTTAAGATAGAAGCATCCAATCCATCAGTCTCTTTAAAAGAATTCTTTTTAGGTATACTTTCAAATCAAAGAGTAGTTGATAAAAGAGAAGAAGAGAATCGAAATAAAGAGAAGAATTCACTGCTTAAAGTATAATAAATGAGAAGAGAATCGCTGAGTGAGTATCGGACAAGCTCTCGAAGAGCACCTGGAAGTTCCACCTCTGCGTATTGCTCTGGTACTACTCTAATCGAAGGTGTAAGGCCGACGCTTTCCGAAGGGTTTCCCGACAGGTTACAGCTCTGAGGAATGCTGTGATATCACTCATAGGCGGCTCTTTCTGATGTCTAAAAACTAACCCTCCTTTTTACTTTGATATTGCCAGAGGGTCTCCCTTAGTTTTAACTACGTCAAACCTTTGGTTCGGTCGGTCGTCCAATCTCTGCTTCCTTCCAGTCTCGATGTGCCCAACAACGACAGATACATTCGTTGTTCCCCGCGTCTCCTACTCCTACCTTCGTACTGCAAGCCAGCCTTTCACTCGAACTCCCGTTACCGCTGTCCCTATTGGCTTGTCTCCATTCGTTTGCTTTCCCGGATTGTGCCATCCTATTAGCCTCTCCATCTTTGCCTTCCCGGCGTCTAGCCTTGTAATTATTAATTAGTAATTGGCTGATTAAGATCAACTGCCTCCACCATGGGTGGTTCTTAATCTCAATACCGTAGGAATGCTCTTGGTCTTGATAAAACCAGATCAGGATCAATTGACTTCGTAACCTATGCTTCTGCGTTCCATACCCCAACCTCTGTGGGACTGCTCGCTTTGGCACTGTAACTTGATCAGTAAGTGAGTGAAACAATCGCTGCTGCTGGATTGTTCACGGAATCTATAAAAACAAAGACAGGAAAAACTTCTAGCGTAGCTACTGGCTCTGCGGGAAAAGCTGGGTATCCAACTGCTTGCTTCGGTCGAGATCCAGATTCTGAGAGTAGTGATCGAGAGCCTGATTCTGACGTTCGTGAGCGTGACCCTGCAAACGGAAAGAGTGAGCCAACCTAAAAACATATGCGCAATAAGCAAAGGTTGACCTTTCCGGCAACAGAAGGCCAATTGAAAGCGGAAAGCCGCTTCTTGCAGAACCTCTCACTTCGTTCGAGCAACCAAGCCTTGAAGGCTTGCCTTTCAGTCGAGCAAGCTCGTAAAACCTCGTAAACTCGCTTCGCTTCCTTGACTTTCATAGAAGGACTCGGTGAGCGTCCTTCAATGCTTGCTTTGTTAGTTGTTTAGCCTACTTCATAGGTGTTGAGTGATGGCAGGATTCTTTTCTCATAGACCGTAACCGTCATGGATTCTCCTCTTCTGGTAAAGACATAGAAGCTGCGAGACTGGCTAGGTTACGAAGTCAATAGTTTTCTTTCTTTTGCTCTCGTAGCAGCACCAAATGAGGATTCTCCTATATAATACAAGATCTCCATCAATAACGGAGAGAAAGGCTGGTTCGAAAGCAAAAGCCAGACTGAAAGCCCATACTAGAAAAGCTGCATTCCACTAGGCCCCTACTATAGGAGTAAGCGCCAGTCAGCCTTTCCTCAAGCTCCCACTATCAGAGTCAGGCACGGAATAAGCCCTTAAGCCAGTAAGCATTTAAAGCTCTAGCCCGGTTAGCTCAACACTGTAACAAGAAGATGCTTATAGGATCTTTGTTCTGAATCTACTTCCTCATACCTGATCATACCCTTTCGTGAGCACAGGCCAAGAGAATAAATAGAACCTCTACTATTACTTACTATATTAGGCAAGCCTGCTTGGGTTAGAAATAGGGAGATAGACCTTCTGCCCTTTCCTTTCACAGGTTGAACTAGAAAGGTTGAGTTAGGAATGCCATCTAGTCCTGCCTTTACCTTTCACTTAGCTAATAGAATCTATCGACTCTCAGGCTAACAGCTAGGAGTTAGCCGTTATTCCCTTAGAGCTAGAAGTAAGTAAGCAAGGTAAGGATTGCTAGTACAAGTTGGGCTCTCTCTCCTCTGCTAAGGAGTTAGAGGAAAGCCAGTCAAACCAGTTCCGATAGCCAGCTAGTAATAGATAAAAAGACTTTGTTACCGCCCAGTAGCTATTAGAAGCCTGGCGGCTTCCTAGGGTTAGCTGCTAGTAGCTAGGAGTTAAGAGATAGGAGCTAGAGGTTCTGCAAGAAAAGTCGTTATTAGGCTAAATCAGCAAATTCCCCTGGCTCTATCGAACCAGTCACTTCATACCAGGTGAGTAAGGAAGTGGAGAACCCTATAGCCCAGGTGAAAAAAGGAAGTAAGGTGCTAGACAGAACAGGGGTTTTGGTTTTGACATCTACGGCTAGCGGCATCCCTCAATCTAAGACATGGTAAAAGAAGAAGGGTTCCAGCCGGCATTCCCCCACGCCCTGAGTGAAAAAATGACTTGCAAGTAGTGGTCGATTCAGTAAAGGCAAACTCCTCGATGCCAGACGCTAAGGGGCTATAAGCGGATCCGAAACCAAAGCTCGAAAAGCGTGTGCAAGCATCCGATTTTGCTTTCAAGAGTCTCGTCTCTCCTTCTCCTACCAGGCTCCCTAAATGCAACCTAGGCTAGACCTTCTTCTTACTGCTATCCTATTCTAGTTATCGGGAAAAAGCCTTCCAAGAACAAAAGGATCCGCCCTTTGATAGAAGTAGACGAGAAAGAAAGAACCGGAAGCAAAGCCCACCACGCACTCATCCCAAGCAAAAGACACGTCAGCAGCACGAAGATCACGCATAGTTGATTGAAGCAAAGCTTCTTTCATTCAAAACGTCCGGATTCGACCGCTTGCCCCCGAAGCATCGCGTAGATCTATTATTCTCTCCGGAGATCAGAGTAGTTGTGCTTGAATCAATATTGAAATCTCCATCATAATCCGCATCAGCAGGTGAGGTAGTCTAACTCTTAGCTGCTCCTCTGTCGGAAAAAGGGTTGGCGTTGGCTAGCTCCCAATTCTGAAAACGTCCAGAATGGCGCTCATCCAAAAGGGCACTCTCCTGGATCATTGAAAGGGTACGAGGGGTCCCTAAACGTGCGAAAAGGGCCCTTTCTTTGAAGCTAGGGACTTGAACAAATAGAGGCAGAACCACACCAAAAGGTGACTAAGAAAGAGAATTGCATCCTATTACTGTACACGTTGATGATCTTGTATACTAACCGAGACTCCATCCGCACTCGCCCGAGAAAACACGTACGTCCTCCCTGTAATTGTCTTGTCTTTGTTATGGTTTCAGGGCCTACGACGAGCTAGGAGCGAATTCTTCTATCTAAATGCCAGTCAACTTCTTTTCTCCTTAGGTGGGGGCAGGATTCGAACCTGCAATCTTCAGGTCATGAGCCTGATGAGAGTTAACCATTACTCTACCCCCCTTCTCTTTCTTGAAACTGAAAAGATATAGATTCTATCAATTTCCACACTTTGAACCTGCATCCCCATTTCCTCGATGCGAACCATAGACGGAAATCCAAAGCTTGAACAGAGAATCTAAAGGCTTAACCGCTACGGAAATCATTACACAAGCACAACAGCATTAACCCTTAGCCGAGGCGAGAGACCTCTAAGCTCATACACTCGCTCTCCTAGACGTACCATTCGTATTACGTGCTAGACGGATTAGGGATTCACAAACATAGGTAATAGCCGCCTACATGGAAGGCTTGGAACCGCATTCACATAGAGAGAAAAAGACTGAAACCATAAAGAATGACTAAACAGAATGGAAAGAATCCAACCGGACCAATGACTAGGGGAATGAAAGGCAAGCCTGCTTGTTCCGACTGACTTTTGAAAGAGACAGAGAGAGCGAGTCCACGATAAGTATAGTCCTGACCCAAGAAGAGATAGCGAGAGAGGTAGTAAAAGAAAGTAGGAGAGGCTGACCTCCCAAGTTGATGAGTTTTAGATAGATTGTTGATCCTCATTCGATAGAGCAATCCCAGATTCTCAATGAAAGGGCTTCGACTTTGACTTGCTTGAGGAATGGGAGTAGGCAGTGAAGCTTAACGAAGGGGCGTAGCGAAAGGAATTCGCTAGTTTTTTTTGGGCGGATAGGGAATGCAGGGACTCATTATAGATAGCGCTAGGTGTGTTAACTTACTTAAGACTGTCACATGAAAGAGGCTAAAGAATCTCATCACAATCAGTAAGACCCTAAAGAAAGAAGAGAAAAGAGCCTGAAGGAGCTGATGCTTACCTCAAATTCAAATGCCGTTGACGTTGATGAAGGAAAAGCGAAAGCCCAGAAGACCGTCTTCAATAGCTGAGGATTATGATTCACTCCCTCACAGAGAAGGAGATAGCATCAAATGAAAATCGATTAAGCCTCCCAATAGTTTCGCTATAGCGACTACGTACCTTCTCTTCCCTTTAAGTTGCGTGAACTCTTATGATCTTTTTTATGGTCATGCCGGCGATGATAGGTGGGTTTGGTAATTGGTTTGTGCCGAATCCGTACCTCGCTTTCTTTTCATTCATTGATTGATTCAAGGTACTTCAAATCTGATCGGACACGTTTCATAAACAGCGGTCATCAACGGGACTGACTGACTCCAACACCGGCCGGCTTCCTTGAAGCCTTGAGACAAAAAGTGTTCGTGATGGCGGAACAGAAAAGTTCTAAGTTATGTAACCGAAAGTAATGATCGATCAAGCGAGAAGCCTTCTTAAGCAAGAGCTCCTGGCTATTGCCTGGATCTGGTTTTAGTCTTTCTAATCTATCGAAAGAATTCATACGGCGAGGTTCTATTTGCCTGTTCATCGGCCCACTCTTACTTCATTCAGAATAGGGGAGCAGATGCCTACTTCCTCGTCGTGGAGCAGAACAGGTGAAAGCAACCGATGTGATCTTTGGTCAATTCACGAATCGATCGGGCGGAAGTCAAATCACCTTGATACTGAACCGGATCAACCCCTTCTGCTAAAAGAGAGCGGTAGGTCGGGCCTTGCTCTATAGGTCATTCGGCTGTATAGTTTTTTCCATTTTTTGGCGTAACCTTGTTCCCCAATATCACTTCAAGAAGGGATGTGGGTGCTGGGAGTTTTGTTTCCTTGTCGTAGGAAGTTTCTTATTCGTCTTTCATTTCTTCCTGTGAGAAAGATCCTATGAGAGACCTCCTTTTATAAGAGGATAGTTATGGGGTGTAGGTCTTGTCAGAGCCTTCTCGTCATATTAGCTATTTCAATCGGGAAAGAACCGGTCTGCTTACTGCTATCCCCTCTCGTCCGCTCTGGTCTATTAGCTCTTCTGCTCCGGCCAAAGGCAACTGTTCTCCTTCGGCCACTAGTTTTGAGTATGTATGGAATAGAATAGGAAAGCGGCGGTCTTTTTTCACTCCAGTTAGCTCGTCTCATATTCGGAACCGGAAAGCAGGAAAGAAAGCCGGAATAAGAGTCTTGGCTGTCGTCTTTCCTTTCCTGGCTTTGCGATCGACTATGATTCTGTCGTTCTCTTATAGGTTTCACTTCATTTTTGAATATTACACGGTTTTTGGTTAGAATAAGTAAAGGTTTTTCCTTCCCCTTTCCCTACCGACGAGGCGTTAAGACGAGGAGGGGTTGATTGAAGTACCAATGAACAAAGGTTCGAGCGGTTTATAGAGAAAGGTTGTGCAAAATATCTTAATTGAAATTGGAGGAGCGAACCGAGATTTGGAGGATAGACAAACGGACAAGAAGAACCTCTATTTCGAAAGAAAGGTGGTGTAAAATCTTAAGTGCTTTCAGTCAAGTCAGCTTTGAAAGCTGGTAGTTTCGGGAGTCTTTTATTCAAACTGCTTCATCCCTCTCCGGCTGTGTTGGTTCTACGCCCACTCATCCTTTCCCTTGCATACCTGTCTACATCGGCGAAACTCTAGTACGTACCTCTTTCGATAAGGGAATGATTCTATTTCCGGGTGAGTCTTCCTTTCATTGCTTGCTTGGTGCACACTGCCTTTTCCTCATAGTGGCTTCCCCGGGGAGAGTCACTTGGGAAAGAGATCGAACGAGAAGCTTTGGTAGTTTGGTAGCCGGGCCACGTAGCGAAGATAGACCCATGAGCCCTAAAGAGAGAGTGTTTTTCCCGATGTGAAGGGCATGATTTTCTTTGCTTTAGTACTGCACAAAGCTTTATCCTTGTCAAGAGGCATCACTACCTTATTTGCAGGTGGTCTTTTAACCATTGCTATAGGCGCAGGTGCTACTCTTGCATGGACGGTTGCTAAAGACTGCTACCTGGGGGAGGCTCGATCGATTAGAAAGGAAGAATGGGAAGTGCTAATCATTGTTACCATGCATGCACGGGGAAGAAGGTCTAGTGGCTTTCAAGGTGAAAGTGGCTTCTTTCAAAGTCAAACTTCCCTTCGCCGGCAACTCTTAGCAATACAGTAACTTTAAGAGTCATACGCCAAATCGGAATATGATTGATATCCCAATAGTCAAGACCTCTACACCGCTCTCTCCCGACTGAACTATGGGTGGGAGGCCTAACGACTGCTGTTGAGAAGAGGAATTGTTTGATTCAGACGATTCGTTCACATCGGGCGGGAGAAAGGCTCTTTGAAGGAAGAATGCGCTCTTAGTAGTCATCCCTATCCTATGCAGAAGACGATCTGCGGCATTCAACTGAATGAAGATGGCATGAAGACGTCAATTACATCGACCCTTGCTTAGCTTGTGGGAAACTAGCTCTTATAAGAGAAGCCTTTCTCTTATTTATATACGATGCTATGTCCGAGAATAACAGATCAGACTTGCCTTTCTGACTGTCTTGCTCTTGCCTTGTTAATGGACGAGTAAGAAAGAGATTGACCTTGCTGGTGTCAGGTGCAGATGGAATTGAATCAGAAGACAGAAAATTTCATCAGCTCTGGGACTTTCAGGAAGAGAAGTAGGCAAAAAGCTGCTCTCCTAACCGGTACCGGTGGTGGTGTCATAGAAGTCAGCGCTGTTGCCGGAAGGAGTCAGGACTCAATGCCCAGAGCCAACTGCTGGTGGTTCAGAAAGTGAATCAGATTCGTAAGAAGATGGTACGAAAGGGATTGATTGGGATTCATCGACATCTAAGATGAATTTTGAAATCAATGGGAGATCTTCCTCAATAGTATAGTTGTTGCCGTGGTTGTCAGACTAGAAATGGAATCCACTTTTGATGCTATAGAAGGTCTTGCTGTCGTACCCGCTAGGAAGAGACAGAACCAGAATTCATATAGAATAATGAAAGTCAAAGGCAATTCCTACTGTCCGAGGAATCAAAAGAGAGATCAATAGTCGAATAACTAGAGATGGTAATATTTGCAGTTGCCACTCTTTCCTACTCTACCAGTATTGGTGAACGAAAGGTGTCAACTCAAGCTGATCATTCCATTTTGAACTCTTATTACATTACAGTGACGGCACCTCTTTCTCTTTATGGAACCTGCTCTTTGACTCGCATTTCTGGGGTTGAGGAGTTGCTTTTGGGCTAATCTAATGCTGTGGGAGTCGCTGTCTCAAGAATCACCCTTGTCCTAAGCGGTCAGTAAGCTTTGACTTACTCAATCCCAACCAAAGCCATATTAACAATCACGGAAAATGCCAGACAATAACTCATTCGGCGACCTGGGGGATCGCATCCATCACGATTCTATCCTTGGCATAGGGTAGAGTAGAGAGTGATTGGTCGTAGCTGTCCTGGTTTATTTGGCTTAGGAAGATCGAATCTATGCATTGCGGAAAACCGAAACGATGCTGCTCCCAGAGAAGACTTGTTATCTCGGACTTCGCATTGAAAGAGTTGTGAGGGGCTTTTGCCTTCAATAATGTATCGATTCGCATCAAGACCTGCTCCATCAAATGCGACACTCGAACATGATTATACTTAGCTAACGTACTTATAGACAATTGCATTTCCTTATTCGATTCGTCAGTGATATTGGCGTCGTCAGATTGTACACACGACTGAGAAAGAGGTATACGCGAACGAGTCAAGCGAAGACCTATCCTATCCTAGTACTATAACTCTCTGTAAGAGTCAGATAAGAATGCCTACTTCAGTCCAAGACCATACCAAGCAGACCCAGCTTCAAGCGAGCTCACCCTATGGACCTTGCTGAACTAGATTCCCTGCTAGCGAGAGCGGCTTAGAAAGAGAAAGGAGCACAAACAAGGGTTGTTTGAAAATGAACAGATAAGCTAACGCACTACTGATTTTCTGCCTACTAGCAATTCAACTACTCCTGAGAAAGACTCAAACTGAACTAGTTGAAGCTAAGGGCCTGCCTTCCCAGCTACTGAGGTAAGGATCCACTTGATTCATCACTTTATTCATAACCATTAGATAGAGAGAGAATCCCACCCGGCCTAGCTATAGCTATCGTAATGCGTCTCGATGCCAAAGCTTCCTGAACCAACTGAAGCAAGGAAATGAGAGTCGTTCGGGTATGCCTATGGGTGTGAGTTCTTTCAGAACCTTTATCTGCCCTTTTCTGCTTAAAGAGAGAAAAAAGAAGGTTATGTAATAAATGAAAGGGAAAGCACTATAGTAATGCAGTTACGAGGCAGTTACCAGAAAAGATCTAAGCAAGAAAGGCTGAAAGGACTGGATTTCAAAAAGCCCAACATTGCTGCAAAAAGGAATGCCCAGCAAGTGAGGTGAAAGACTAACCCTTACAGCTAAATCTTCTTATTAATGTAATGTCTATAAGAAGAAGGTGAAATCCTACTCTTTCTTACCTCACAGACAAGCTAAGTGTTCTCACTAAGAAGATTAGGCCTTCGGGAGGAGCGAAGCCACTCTATCGGGTGATAAGTAGCAGAGTGAGCACAGAGAATGTAGTAAAGAGAGAGGGCACCGGAGAACCCGCACGTGGGAATGCCTAGTCACCTCCCGGGCATACCATCCACAGAGGGAAGGTCAGTGCGAATCCCTTAAACAACAAGTTCTTCTTCTTCTTGTGAAGTCATCAATTCAGTCTAAAGCCCATCCTTTAAATCACAGGGGAGAGGTCTTTTGTGAGAAGACTGTTTTACACTCATTCTTACTTATAGCCATCACTCTACGAAACTGTCGAAAGCAGGTCTTAAGAAAGCTGGTCTTTACGTGACTTGACTTACCCAATTCTT
>NW_027266224.1:0-48698 GCF_036785885.1 Coffea arabica
GCACCATTGCCTAACAAACCAGCCTATAGAATGGGTCCTGAGGAAACAAAGGAATTGCAAAGGCAAGTGGAGGAATTGCTAAGGAAAGGTTGGGCTAGAGAAAGTCTAAGTCCATGCGCTGTACCAGTGATTCTCGTGCCAAAGAAAGATGGAGCGTGGAGAATGTGCACCGACTGTCGAGCAGTCAATGCAATCACGGTAAAATATCGTCACCCCTATCCCTAGGTTAGATGATATGTTAGATGAATTGCATGGTGCCATTATATTTACTAAAATTGATTTGAAAAGTGGTTACCAACAAATAAGAATGAAAGAGGGAGATGAGTGGAAAACCGCTTTCAAAACTAAACATGGTCTATACGAGTGGTTAGTAATGCCATTTGGTTTAACTAATGCACCTAGTACCTTCATGCGTTTAATGAACCATGTTTTGAGACCTTTTCTTGGGAAATTTGTAGTGGTTTACTTTGATGATATTCTGATTTATAGCAGAAGCTTAGAGGAACACCTTGAGCACCTCAAAGCCATCTTTGAAGTACTTCGAAGGGAAAGGCTATATGCCAACCTTAAGAAGTGCACATTTTGCACTGATCGTATTGTGTTTCTAGGATATGTTGTAAGTGCGCAGGGCATTCACGTAGATGAAGAGAAGATTAAGTCCATCCAAGAGTGGCCAACACCTACCTCAGTAAGTGATGTGCGCAGCTTTCATGGATTAGCAAGTTTCTACCGTCGTTTTGTGAAGGATTTTAGCACCATCGCTGCACCTCTTACCGCAGTCATAAAGAAGAACGAGAAGTTCTTTTGGGGAGAAGCCCAAGATAAGGCTTTCCAATTGCTGAAACACAAACTCACACATGCACCACTCCTTGCAATACCTAATTTTGATCTCACTTTTGAAGTGGAATGTGATGCATCAGGTGTAGGAGTAGGAGCCGTACTCATGCAAGGAGGGAGACCGATTGCCTACTTTAGTGAGAAATTAAATGGCGCGGTCCTCAACTATTCAACTTATGACAAGGAGATGTTTGCCCTTGTACGTGCTTTGGAGACATGGCAACACTACCTACGTGCCCGGGAATTCGTCATCAAAACTGACCATGAGTCTCTCAAGCACCTAAAAGGACAACAAAAGCTGAGCAAACGACATGCCCGATGGGTAGCCTTCATTGAGTCTTTTCCATACGTCATCAAATACAAAACAGGTAAATCTAATGTCGTAGCTGACGCTTTATCTCGTAGACACATTTTGCTCACTGCTTTAGATGCTAAACTCCTAGGCTTTGAACTCATGAAGGAGTTGTATAAGAATGACTTGGATTTTGCGAACGCTTATGCGAATTGGGGAAAATCTGACTTTGAAAAATTCTTCGTACATGATGGGTTCTTATTTTATCTTACCAAGTTGTGCATTCCTCGAGGGTCCATACGTAACTTACTTATTCAGGAGTCACATAGTGGTGGACTAATGGGACACTTTGGTGTCACCAAGACATTAGCTGTATTACAGGAACACTTCCATTGGCCTCGCATGCGCAAGGACGTGGAGAGGATTGTTGAAAGATGTGGCGTGTGCCACAAAGCTAAGTCTCGGGTCAATCCAAACGGTTTGTATACTCCTTTACCCATACCTCACCAACCTTGGGTTGACATTTCCATGGATTTCGTGCTTGGGTTACCTCGTTCAAAGCGTGGCCATGACTCTATATTTGTTGTGGTAGATAGGTTCTCCAAAAATGGCTCACTTTGTTGCATGTCATAAGACGGATGATGCTTTACACATTCCTGATTTATTCTTTAAAGAGGTTGTTCGTTTGCATGGCATACCTAGGACTATAGTATCTGATAGAGATGTCAAGTTTTTGAGCTATTTTTGGAAATCTTTATGGGGTCGGTTGGGAACCAAACTGTTGTTCTCTACCTCTAGTCATCCTCAAACGGACGGACAAACTGAGGTAGTCAATAGGACTTTATCCACACTCCTACGTGCAATCATAAAGAAAAATATCAAGTCATGGGAGGAGTGTCTACCTCATGTTGAGTTTGCATACAATAGGGCTGTGCATAGTGCTACACAATTCTCGCCTTTTGAAGTTGTGTATGGGTTGAACCCCTTAACTCCCTTAGATTTGTTGCCATTACCTTCTTCTGAGCATATGAACTTAGATGGCAAGAAGAAAGCTGAGTTCGTGAGATCATTACATGACAAGGTTCGTACCAATATCGAGAGGAGGACGGCCCAATATGTCCAACAAGCTAATAAGCACAGGCGCAAGCTTGTCTTTGAACCAGGTGATTGGGTCTGGTTACATTTGCGCAAGGAGAGATTTCCAAACCAACGGAAAAGCAAGCTGTCACCAAGAGGAGATGGGCCTTTTCAAGTCATTGAGCGCATCAACGACAATGCATACCGCTTAGATCTGCCTGGTGAGTACAATGTTAGTGCTACATTCAATGTTGCTGATCTAAATCCATTTATTGCAGGGGACGAGTACGATTTGAGGGCAAATCCTTTTCAAGAGGAGGGGAATGATGCGATTGAGCACGAGACCCAAAGTGTACAAGTAGACCCTGTGAAGGTGCCCCTAGGCCCGGTGACACGAGCACGAGCTAAGAGATTCAAGGAGTCCCTCCAAGCCTTGGTACGTGCCATCCAAATCCAAGAGAAACCGGCCATTGAAGGAATTGAGTTGAATATCCTTGCACGACTACTAAAATGCTGCTTACAATTGAAGATGCAAGTGTTCAAGCTCCAAATAGCGGGCCAAGCTGCAGTTAAGTGCCCTCGCTGAGCCGTACGGGGATCTCGCTGATCTATAGTTAGTTGGGCTAGCTTTCGGTCAAGTGGAGGCCCAAGGGCCTGGCCGAACTTTCCTTGTTATCTTTCCAGTTTATTAGGTCTTAGTCACGGCTATTAATAGCCTCAAGCCGCATGTTACATTCAGTTTTTGAGAGTATTGAATAAAATTTCCAGAATTTCGTCCATTCCTTGTGGCAAATTCCCTTAGCTTGTGAAAGCTAAGTTGAACATCCTAGAGTTGATCCTAGGCTGTTCTTGACTTATCAATCAAGCACACATACTTGATTGTGGCGTCCTCTACCGTTAAATCTGTTCTTGAGTGGTCCAAGTTCAGGTTCAACTCCATCCAATCTTCATCGTGTTCCTCTAGATCCGAAGTAGCTTCCGCGTCTCGCATCAGCAAGGCTATGGACCATTAAACCCTTATTACAATGACTTAACTAAAACAGTAAATGTGACTAGAGAAGGGTCACACATGGTTCTCTTTGACGTGCACTACATGGATGACTTTCATTCCTTCATGCTCAAGCCCCTCAATGACCTTGGGGACAATTTCTTGGCCTTGTATCTCATGAACAAGTCCTTGGAGTTCCTCCCTCATCTTCTTAGCTCGTGCTCGAGTTACGGGTCCTAGGGGAACTCGAATAGTTCGCAATGGTGTCTCTTGGTTCGTATCATCCCCCTCCTCTTCAAAAGGATTTGTCCTCAAATCAGCTTCATCGTCTGCAAGAAAAGGAGATAGATCAGAGACATTGAATGTAGTGCTCACATTGTACTCACCGGGTAGGTCCAGTTTGTAAGCATTGTCATTGATGCGCTTGATGACTTGGAACGGCCCATCTCCTCGGGGAAGTAATTTGTTGCGCCTTTGGACTGGGAACCTTTCCTTGCGTAGATGTAACCACACCCAGTCACCAGGTTCAAACACAACGCGTTGGCGTCCCTTGTTAACCCGTTGAGCAACTTGGTCCATCCTTCGCTCAATGTTTAGGCGTACCTGCTCGTGTAATTTCTTGACAAAATCTGCTCGTTTAGCACCATCCATGTTAATGTGCTCAGAAGAAGGTAAAGGTGATAAGTCTAGTGGTGTTAAAGGGTTAAAACCATAGACTATTTCAAATGGTGAAAAATGAGTAGAACTATGCACCGTGCGATTGTATGCAAACTCAACATGGGGTAAACACTCTTCCCAGGTTCTAATGTTTTTTCTAATGATGGCACGCAAGAGTGTAGATAGTGTACGATTGACAACCTCAGTTTGGCCATCAGTTTGTGGGTGACTAGTAGTAGAAAATAGCAATTTGGTACCCAATTTTCCCCACAAAGTTTTCCAAAAGTAACTCAAAAATTTGACATCCCTATCAGAGACAATTGTCCTAGGCATGCCATGCAATCTAATGATTTCTTTGAAAAACAAATCAGCAATGTGCGATGCATCATCTGTTTTGTGACATGGTATAAAATGTGCCATTTTTGAAAATCTGTCAACAATAACAAAGATGCTATCATTTCCCCTCTTTGACCTAGGCAACCCTAAAACAAAATCCATGAAAATGTCGGTCCAAGGTTCCTTAGGTACAGGTAAAGGACTATAAAGGCCATAGGGTTGAAGTTTAGACTTAGCTTTGTGGCAAGTAATGCATTTAGCCACCATTCGCTCCACATCTCGTTTCATCCTTGGCCAATGGAAGTGCTCTTGAAGGATAGCTAAGGTTTTAGCCACGCCAAAGTGTCCCATCAAGCCACCTCCGTGTGCTTCCCTAACTAGTAAAGAGCGAATAGAGCAATTAGGTATGCATAGTCGATTGAGGTAGAAAAGAAATCCATCAAGGATGTAGAATTTACCTTGAGTTGCTGAACCACAAGAATCATAAATACCTGAGAAATCTGGGTCATTGGTGTATAACTCTTTAACTAATTCAAATCCTAACAACCTTGCATCAAGTTGAGTGAGCAAAGAGTACCGACGTGATAATGCATCAGCAACAACATTAGTTTTCCCCACTTTGTACTTAATCACATAAGGGAAGGTTTCAATAAATGCAATCCACCTAACATGACGCTTATTCAACTTGTGTTGTGACTTAATGTGCTTAAGCGACTCATGATCAGTGTGTATGACAAATTCCCTTGGTCTCAAGTAATGTTGCCAAGTTTCTAAAGCACGGATTAAGGAGTACAACTCCTTATCATAAGTGGAATAGTTCAAAGCTGCTCCATTGAGTTTTTCACTAAAGTATGCAATTGGTTTGCCCTCTTGCATTAGGACAGCTCCAATGTCCACCCCAGATGCATCACACTCTATTTCAAACATCTTGTCAAAGCATGGTAATGCAAGTAGTGGTGCATGTGTGAGTTGATGTTTAAGCATTTGGAAAGCACGTACTTGAGCATCTCTCCACACAAATGGCTCATTTTTCTTAATTACAGCAGTTAGAGGTGCAGCAATGGTACTAAAATCTTTAACAAATCGTCTATAAAAACTAGCAAGACCATGGAAGCTACGTACCTCACCCACCGTGCTTGGAGTAGGCCATTCTCGAATTGCTTTAACCTTCTCCTCGTCCACTTTGATTCCCTGTTTACTCACAACAAAGCCTAGGAAGACAAGTTGATCAGTACAAAAGGAGCACTTCTTAAGGTTAGCATAGAGCTTTTCCCTTCGAAGTACATCAAGAACAAGCTTCACATGTTCAACATGCTCATCGAAGCTCCTACTATAAATCAGGATATCGTCAAAATATACAACTACAAATTTTCCAAGGAATGGACGAAGTACATGGTTCATCAACCTCATGAACGTACTAGGTGCATTAGTTAGTCCAAATGGCATAACTAACCACTCGTACAAGCCATGTTTGGTTTTAAAGGCCGTTTTCCATTCATCCCCCTCTTTCATCCTAATTTGATGATAACCGTTTTTTAGATCAATTTTAGTGAAAATCACAGCACCATATAGCTCATCTAACATATCATCAAGTCTAGGAATAGGGTGACGATATTTTACCGTTATTGCATTAACAGCCCTACAGTCAGTGCACATTCGCCAACTTCCATCCTTTTTAGGCACCAAGATGACGGGAACCGCACATGGGCTCAAGCTTTCTCGTGCCCATCCCTTTGTTAGAAGCTCTTCGATTTGGCGTTGGAGCTCCTTTGTCTCATCTGGACCCATTTTGTAGGCTGGTCTGTTAGGAAGTGGGGCACCTGGAACCAAGTCAATTTGATGCTCAATTCCCCTTATTGGTGGTAGTCCATTTGGAATCTCATCGGGAAAGACATCCTCATAATCCTGCAAAAGAGAGACAATACTAGTTGGTAGAGTGTTAGTAAGATCACTTGTAACAACCAACACCTCTTTGCACAAAAGTACAAAGATGGGTGTATTAACACTCAAAGCTTTTCTTACTACATTGGCTTTTATCAATAGATTTTGCCTTTTCTCTCTCTTTTCAATTTTGGCCGGCTCACTATATGTTTTTTTCCTCTCAATTTTCTCGGCCTTATCATTTTCTGTTGAGCTCTCGATTTTTTCTATTTTTTTCTTCTCATTCTCAAGCTCGCTCTCCTTGATCAGGCTTTCTCGATCTTCACGAACTTGGATAGGAGTGAGTGGCACAAGCACAATCCTCTTCTCGCCTTGCTTGAAGGAGTATTTATTGGTAATGCCATCGAATGTAACTCCCTTGTCGAATTGCCATGGTCTCCCCAATAGTATGTGACATGCTTGCATAGGGACCACGTCGCATAACACCACGTCCTCATACTTTCCAATTCGGAAAGGTACTTGGACTTGCTTGGTCACACGAACATCCCCACTATCGTTCAACCATTGCAAACGATAAGGTGTTGGATGTCGTAGAGTGGGTAGTGCTAGTTTCTCCACCATCAAGGCACTAGCGACGTTAGCACAACTACCTCCATCTATGATCAAACTACATACTTTGCCTTTGATATAGCAACGGGTGTAGAAAATGTTCTCCCTTTGTGCATGGTCGGCAGCTTTCACTTGGGTTGCTAAGGCTCGTCTAACAACGAGTCCAACTCGTTCATCGACAGGCAATGCTTCCTCTTCTTCCTCTTCTTCCTCAAGGGATGGCAACTCCTCCTTCTCATCTTCATCATCGGTGAGAAACTCACCATTGGGTAAGATGATCATAGTGCGTTGGTTTGGGCATTGGCTAGCAATATGCCCTCGGCCTTGGCATTTGAAGCATCTAGTATCTCGATTTCACCCCATGCTCGACTCAATGGCAGTCTTTGGTGTTGCCTTAGACTCCCACTTAGTCATATCCGGCCTTGGTCTTGAAGGGATGGAATTACTCGGCCCTTTATCCTCTTTCTTTGGTGGTGTAGTTCGGAGATAAGAGGGTGAAAAGTTGGAGTAACTCCGAGTCGAACCCCTCCTCTTAATCCTCCTTTCAATCTTGATGGCCTTTTCCACCAAATCCCCAAGTTCCACATAGTGGTGTAACTCTACTTGGTCAGCGATTTCGGGCCTTAGTCCGTTCAAGAAGCGTGCCATTGTTGCTTCTCGATCCTCCATGATGTCTGCCCGTAGCATGAGTATTTCCATTTCCTTGTGATAGTCCTCGACACTTCGTGCTCCTTGGTTGAGGGTTTGAAGCTTTTGGTACAAGTCACGGTAGTAGTGACTTGGTACGAAACGCTTCCTCATTAGTCGTCTTAGCTCCGTTCAAGTGTGTATGGTAGGTTCACGACTCCTCCTTCGACTAGTGGAGAGTTGATCCCACCACACAACGGCGTAGTCGGTGAATTCGACCACGGCCAACTTGACCTTTTGCTCCTCCGAGTAAGTATTGCAATCGAAGACAAGTTCAATCCGCTTCTCCCACTCTAAGTAGGCATCGGGGTCTGATCGTCCTTGGAAAGGCGGGATTTTCATTTTTATGCCTGGAATGTGGTCATTTGAAGGCCTAGCATCACGCTTGGACCTACTTTGCTTATGCTCATAATTGTTGTCTGAGTTAGAGTCGCTAGACTCATCTGCATAAGCCTTTCCACGGCTGCCTTTGGAGCTTCCATGAGACAACTCTAAGCTGTCAGTGCGTTGGTGCATCAGTTCAAGTTTTTGGTCCATCATGCGTCCCAATTCGCCTTTGATTGCTTCTGTGAAAAGTTTAAGATCAAAAGCTTGGGAGCTTGCTCCCCCCTCGTTAGCCATGGTAGGGTAAAAAAAATAATAATGGAAAGAAGCAAAGTTTATCTCGCACACTTCCTCACGTGTTTACTCTCGCTCTCGTGTTTGAACACTCTAATGAATTCACCAAGGTATTTTCAAGGCTCCTCAGTCAACTCGTCGAAGAAGTTAGAACTCCTTCTAGTGTGGATCGACTTACCAACCAGGGTCACAAGATTGTAGCACTTTGAACGAAAAAAAAAAGAACAAAAGATGAAGGGACTAACCACGACTCAATGAATGACTCAAAGTTGAATTTTAAGGATCCTAGACAAAACTCTACCCAAAACTGGAATTTTGAGCTGCTGGTTGCTGCATTTCTGGTCAGTGTTTTGGTAGGTAAATGGACACTTAGAGGATTCAGAATGACACTTAAAACTGACCTAATGATGCACGAAAATTTTCAGAATTAATGATTGGACAGAAATCCCCAATGGTTGCAAAGATGGAATCTGAATGGAAGATGAATTTGTGTTGCGGTAGGATTGTTTTGGAAACCCAAGGCTGGCTTTTCTTCCTTAATCCTTTGGAAATGAGGATTAGTCTTCCTATTTACTGGTTCCCATGAATTCTAAGGTCAAGTTCAAGATTGGAATTGATTTGGTTGTTTTTGGGGACAAGGGTGAAAAATTTGACTTGAACAGGTTGGAAATTTTGACTTGAATAGGCTGAATGTTCTTAGTCAAGAAAGAAGATTGTTATGGTGAAGACAAGGATTTTGGCAGCTGGAATTTTGCAGCCTTGTTGTTTTCCAAGATTTGGTTCCCAAAACCCAGAAACTTCAAGATTCTTTCAAGAATTCAAGATGTTAATTTCCAGAATTCAAAAAACACGAAATTGAAGATGATTTCCTCCCCAAACAATCCAAGATTTCACGATTTGATCAAGACAGATTTTGGTTGTCTTCAAGAATCCCAACTAAAGTTCCAAGAACTTCAAGATTGTGGTTTTAAACAATCAGGAACTTCAAAAAACCCAAGTTTTGATCAAGACAGATTTCCAGGAATTTTTGTAAGGTTAGCCAGCTATTTTTTTTTTTTTGTATGTAAACAAGAACACAAGGTAATAACTAGATAGGACTCTAAAACCCTTGCTACAAACTGATTTTTTTTCCGGATGAACAGTAACCTCGAATGATCAAATAGAACAAAAGATTGGAATTGAATGGATATAACAGGATAGAAACAAGACTCAAACAAAGAATCAAGAATAAGACACAAAAAGAAAGGCTGGACCAAACAAGGCTAACCACAGCAATTAACAACAACTAGACACAAGTTTATGACGTAACAAATCTGGAAAAATAACGCAAGAACACGAAGTAACAAATCTGGAAATTGCGGATAGCAACTTAGAACACGAAAACAGAAATTTCGACAACTTGACTCGAAAAGGAAATAAATAAAAGGATATAACGTGATACCTCTTAATTAGCTCTGATTACCAACTGATACGAACGTCGCCAACCTTGTGACGAAACCCGTAAAAGATTAGCTTCAGGATCGACAAGAGGACACCAAGTTTGAAGCGGATGACCTCAACCCGTTAATCACGTGGTTAACGAACCTTGGTATAATGGTAGAAGACACCACAACCTAGTGCGATTCTAGATTGATAAGTCACGAACACCTAGAGAAATTCTAAGGTATTCAAGAAGCCTTGGAGAAACCAAGAAAACTCTCAAAATCTGATTTATTGATTGAATGCATAAACCATTGGAAGTGTGGGCTATTTATAGCCTTACATAGAGATGAACAACTAAATGTGGAACTAGTCTAGAGTTGTGGTCTTGACTAAGACTAACAATTATAGGCTTGACCAAACCTTATGAGGTCATCCCTTAGGTAAACAACCTTATGAGGTCATCGCTTAGGTAAATGACCTTATGAGGTCATCGCTTAGGTAAATAAAGCAAGGCTATGGACCATTAAACCCTTATTACAATGACTTAACTAAAACAGTAAATGTGACTAGAGAAGGGTCACACATGGTTCTCTTTGACGTGCACTACATGGATGACTTTCATTCCTTCATGCTCAAGCCCCTCAATGACCTTGGGGACAATTTCTTGGCCTTGTATCTCATGAACAAGTCCTTGGAGTTCCTCCCTCATCTTCTTAGCTCGTGCTCGAGTTACGGGTCCTAGGGGAACTCGAATAGTTCGCAATGGTGTCTCTTGGTTCGTATCAGGCTATCATCAAATTAGGATGAAAGAAGGCGATGAGTGGAAAACAGCCTTCAAAACCAAACGTGGTCTCTATGAGTGGCTAGTCATGCCTTTTGGTTTGACTAATGCCCCTAGCACCCTCATGCGACTAATGAACCATGTTTTGAGACATTTTATTGGCAAATTTGTCATTGTTTACTTTGATGACATCTTGATCTATAGTCGTAGTGAGCATGAGCACTTGGAGCATGTCCGATTAGTTCTTGAGACACTTCGACAGGCGCGTCTATACGCTAACCTCAAGAAGTGCACCTTTTGTACTAACGAGCTTGTGTTTCTAGGCTATGTGGTAAGTTCGCAGGGCATCAAGGTGGACAAATCCAAGATTGAGGCCATCGAGCAATGGCCAACCCCCACATCTGTCCCTGACGTGCGCAGCTTTCTGGGATTGGCGGGCTTTTACCGGCGTTTTGTCAAAAATTTTAGCACCATTGCTGCCCCGCTGACCGCCGTAACAAAGAAGAATGACAAGTTCCATTGGGGAGAATCACAAGAACAAGTATTTCTCGCCCTCAAGGACACACTCACACATGCACCTGTGTTAGCATTACCAAACTTTAACAAGACCTTTGAAATTGAATGTGATGCTTCTGGTGTAGGTATTAGAGCCGTCCTCATGCAAGACAAGAGGCCGTGCGCCTTCTTTAGCGAGAAGTTGGGAGGAGCTTCATTAAACTACCCTACGTACGACAAGGAGTTGTACGCCTTAGTGAGGGCCTTGGAGACCTGACAACATTACCTTCGCCCTCGGGAGTTCGTGATACACACTGATCACGAGTCATTGAAGTACCTCAAACGGCAACCCAAGTTAAGAAAGAGACATGCCAAATGGGTAAGCTTCATGACACCTTCTCTTATGTGATTAAGTACAAGACTGGCAAGACAAATGTGGTAACTGATGCCTTGTCACGTAGACACTCTGATACGAACGTCGCCAACCTTGTGACGAAACCCGTAAAAGATTAGCTTCAGGATCGACAAGAGGACACCAAGTTTGAAGCGGATGACCTCAACCCGTTAATCACGTGGTTAACGAACCTTGGTATAATGGTAGAAGACGCCACAACCTAGTGCGATTCTAGATTGATAAGTCACGAACACCTAGAGAAATTCTAAGGTATTCAAGAAGCCTTGGAGAAACCAAGAAAACTCTCAAAATCTGATTTATTGATTGAATGCATAAACCATTGGAAGTGTGGGCTATTTATAGCCTTACATAGAGATGAACAACTAAATGTGGAACTAGTCTAGAGTTGTGGTCTTGACTAAGACTAACAATTATAGGCTTGACCAAACCTTATGAGGTCATTGCTTAGGTAAATAACCTTATGAGGTCATCGCTTAGGTAAATAAAGCAAGGCTATGGACCATAAAGCCCTTATTACAAACGACTTAACTAAAACAATAATTGTGATTAGATGGGCAGACGACTTGAGCTTATAAAGCGTGCCCACGCCTTATAATGACTTTGCTGCGATGAAGCTGAATGAACTGCTCGAGCTCGTGTAATCCAATGGCATAGCTTAACTCGTATCATTCCCCTCCTCTTGAAAGCAATTTGCCCACAAATTGAAACATGAATGATGATAAGAAAAGTTACATGCCGTCGAGTCAATTTTGTTATGATTACCACAAGTTTCATCCAATGCATAAACCACTTGCTAAGCTGGAAAGTAAACCTTGTTGAACTTTGAATCTCACGAACCAGTTTCAATGTAGGCCCAACTTGATCGCTTATGATCATGTGGTAAGGATCCTCAAAGTGATGCGATGTAGATCCTATGAAATCAAACTCCTCAAACTTGAATAAGCTTGCAAAGTATGGAAGCTGACTTGGTGAAGTTGGAGCTTCAAGTGGACTAGGTACAAGATGAACATAGGTATTGTAGTGACCATTGAAGACCTTGCTCCTTGTGTAAACTCGTGGAACGTGGTCGATTCTAATGTCTTGAGGGTACACATAGTTTGATCCTCCAAAGACGTGAACAGCGTTGAAATCATCCGATTCCATGAATGGGAACCAAATTGATCTAACTCCTAGAAGACAAACTCCATGGAAACTCGCAAATTGTACAAGTGACTTTGGGATGGAACATTGTAAGATCAAAGCGATTGCACTTTGCTTGACCTGCACAAAACAAGGAACACTAGACAGAGCAATGTTAAGGTTGTTAGAATGGCAATAAATCCCCTCACTCTCATTTTTGTTGAAACTTAAAATCTCAATCAATACTTTGGATTTTTCAATCTCTTTCTCATGCTCAATAGCTGTCTTTTTCCTCTCATTATTTTCAACCTCTTTCTCCTTTTCAACTCCCTCGGATTTTACCTCATCAGTCACAATTTCCTCATCTAGCTCTTTTTTCATACTATAATGCTCATGCTCACTTTTCATGTATGCTAGATCAGTACAAAGTTGGTCATAAATAAGTGGTACAAGTGCAGAACGACGACCATTAAATAAGAAGGAATACTTATTAGTATGTCCATCATATTTAACTTCTCGCCTCAACATCCACGCCTTGCCCAGCAACACATGTGTTATTTGAATTGGGACTACATCACACAACACCTCATCCACATACTTGCCAATTTGAATAGGTACAAGTGTGTGCTTAGTAACCCAAACATCACCATGAGCACTCGGCAACTTATACGGTTGAAGATGATCAATAGTTGGAAGATTTAATTTGTGAACCATGATAGCGCTTGCAAGATTGACTTCACAACTCTTATCAATGGCCAAGCTGCATGTTTTATCTTTGACACCACAACGAGTATAAAACCAATCATGCAACTGAGATTTGACGATATCCAATTGTTCATCTACACCACGTAATGCTACTTCTTTGACTTCCTTAGGATCAAGAAGAAGATGTTGTAAGCTAGCTTTTAAATGCCTCGTATTCGCCATGATGTATGAGGAAACCTGCAAAAAATTAGTGAAACAAAAGATATTTTTCCTCGCCACACAAGCTCACATGTTTACACTCGTCACTCGTGTATCACTCAAGTGTTTAAAACACTCTAATTAACTCACCAAGGTATTTTCAAGGCTCCTCGGTCAACTCCTCGAACAAGTTAGAACTCCTTCTAGTGTGGATCGACTTACCAACCAGGGTCACAAGATTGTAGCACTTTGAACGAAAAAAAAAATAAAGGATGAAGGGACTGACCACGACTCAAAGAATGACGCAAAGTTGAATTTTAAGGATCCAAGACAAAACTCTACCCAAAACTGGAATTTTGAGCTGCTGGTTGCTGCATTTTTGGGCAATGTTTTGGTAGATAAATGGACACTTAGAGGATTCAGAATGAAACTTAAAACTGACCTAATGATGCACAAAAATTTCCAGAATTCATGATTGGACAGAAATCCCCAATGGTTGCAAAGATGGAATCTGAATGGAAGATGAATTTGTGTTGCGGTAGGATTGTTTTGGAAACCCAAGGCTGGCTTTTCTTCCTTAATCCTTTGGAAATGAGGATTAGTCTTCCTATTTACTGGTTCCCATGAATTCTAAGGTCAAGTTCAAGATTGGAATTGATTTGGTTGTTTTTGGGGACAAGGGTGAAAAATTTGACTTGAACAGGTTGGAAATTTTGACTTGAATAGGCTGAATGTTCTTAGTCAAGAAAGAAGATTGTTATGGTGAAGACAAGGATTTTGGCAGCTGGAATTTTGCAGCCTTGTTGTTTACCAAGATTTGGTTCCCAAAACCCAGAAACTTCAAGATTCTTTCAAGAATTCAAGATGTTAATTTCCAGAATTCAAAAAAACACGAAATTGAAGATGATTTCCTCCCCAAACAATCCAAGATTTCACGATTTGATCAAGACAGATTTTGGTTGTCTTCAAGAATCCCAACTAAAGTTCCAAGAACTTCAAGATTGTGGTTTTAAACAATCAGGAACTTCAAAAAACCCAAGTTTTGATCAAGACAGATTTCCAGGAATTTTTGTAAGGTTAGCCAGCTATATTTTTTTTTTTTGTATGTAAACAAGAACACAAGGTAATAACTAGATAGGACTCTAAAACCCTTGCTACAAACTGATTTTTTTTTTCCGGATGAACAGTAACCTCGAATGATCAAATAGAACAAAAGATTGGAATTGAATGGATATAACAGGATAGAAACAAGACTCAAACAAAGAATCAAGAATAAGACACAAAAAGAAAGGCTGGACCAAACAAGGCTAACCACAGCAATTAACAACAACTAGACACAAGTTTATGACGTAACAAATCTGGAAAAATAACGCAAGAACACGAAGTAACAAATCTGGAAATTGCGGATAGCAACTTAGAACACGAAAACAGAATTTTCGACAACTTGACTCGAAAAGGAAATAAATAAAAGGATATAACGTGATACCTCTTAATTAGCTCTGATTACCAACTGATACGAACGTCGCCAACCTTGTGACGAAACCCGTAAAAGATTAGCTTCAGGATCGACAAGAGGACACCAAGTTTGAAGCGGATGACCTCAACCCGTTAATCACGTGGTTAACGAACCTTGGTATAATGGTAGAAGACGCCACAACCTAGTGCGATTCTAGATTGATAAGTCACGAACACCTAGAGAAATTCTAAGGTATTCAAGAAGCCTTGGAGAAACCAAGAAAACTCTCAAAATCTGATTTATTGATTGAATGCATAAACCATTGGAAGTGTGGGCTATTTATAGCCTTACATAGAGATGAACAACTAAATGTGGAACTAGTCTAGAGTTGTGGTCTTGACTAAGACTAACAATTATAGGCTTGACCAAACCTTATGAGGTCATTGCTTAGGTAAATAACCTTATGAGGTCATCGCTTAGGTAAATAAAGCAAGGCTATGGACCATAAAGCCCTTATTACAAACGACTTAACTAAAACAATAATTGTGATTAGATGGGCAGACGACTTGAGCTTATAAAGCGTGCCCACGCCTTATAATGACTTTGCTGCGATGAAGCTGAATGAACTGCTCGAGCTCGTGTAATCCAATGGCATAGCTTAACTCGTATCACACTCCTTGCTTGCCTGTCTTGATGCCAAGCTACTTGAGTTCGAAATGGTTAAGGAACTCTACACGAATGATCATGACTTTGGTGATATCTATGCTGCTTGTGTTAAGAACCCACATGGGAAGTACTTTTTGCATGATGGATTTCTATTCCATATAGATAAACTGTGTGTGCCTAACTCTTCCATTCGTGATCTTTTGATTCGAGAGGCACATAGTGGTGGTCTCATGGGCCACTTTGGCATTGCCAAGACTCTGGCCATGTTACAAGAGCACTTTTACTGGCCCCATATGCGTAGAGATGTTGAGCGCATGGTTGGTAGGTGTGCTACTTGTCACAAGGCAAAGTTTAGGACAAATCCATATGGCTTGTATACCCCATTACCTATCCCTCACCATCCCTGGGTTGACTTGCCTATGGACTTTGTACTGGGTTTGCCTAGATCGCCAAGGGGTAATGTTTCCATATTTGTGGCGGTTGATAGATTTTCTAAGATGGCTCATTTTATCCCTTGTCACAAAACTGACTTTGCATCTCATATTGCTCATTTATTCTTTAAAGAGATTGTCCGTTTGCATGGCATGCCTAGGACTATTGTTAGTGACAGAGATGTGAAGTTCCTGAGTTACTTTTGGAAGACTTTGTGATCTAAATTGGGCACTAGGTTATTATTCTCCACCACTAGTCATCCACATGGACAAACTGAGGTTGTCAATCGCACACTTGGCACTTTACTTCGGGCATTGATTAAAAAGAATCTTAAGTCTTGGGAGGAGTGCTTACCTCATGTTGAATTTGCCTACAATCGCACTGTGCATAGTGCAACACAATATTCTCCCTTTGAGATTGTTTATGGCTTCAACCCCCTGACCCCTCTTGATTTGGTGCCCTTACCTTCCTCTGAGCACACAAGCTTAGATGGGAAAAAGAAAGCTGAATTTGTGCGCAGGTTACATGAAGCCGTGAGAGTGAACATTGAGAAGCGTACGCAGCAATACGTCCAGCAAGCCAATAAGCACCGTCGCAAGATGATTTTCGAGCCTGGAGATTAGGTCTGGCTACACTTAAGGAAAGAGCGATTCCCCAAGCAACGTCACAGCAAATTATCCCCAAGGGGTGATGGACCATTTCAAGTGCTCCAAAGGGTCAATGACAATGCTTACAAACTGGAGCTCCCTGGGGAGTATAATGTTAGTGCAACCTTCAATGTCGCGGACCTAAGCCCATTTCTTGCCGAGGAGGGTCCAGATTTGAGGACAAATCTTTCACAAGAGGAGGGGACTGATGTGTGCATGGACCAGAGCCCAGTCCGAGTCCCATTGGGCCCAGTCACACGGGCGCGGGCCAAGCTCTTTAAAGAATCCCTCCAAGCCCTTGTTCGAGTTGTCCAAGATCAACATGGAGCCCATAGATATATTGAAGGCTTGGGAAAAGACAATCAAGCAACTTACACCTTGATCCAAGCCCATGAAGAATCAAGTGGGCCTTTTTGTTAGTCGGCCAAGTAGGGCCTTAGTCATTGTTATTTATTTTAGTTGGACTAGTTGCTTAGAAGAAGGCATGGGCCGGCCCATCTGGGAGCAAGATGGCCGACTTTCCCTTAGGGTTTCTTTAGGGTTTGCTTGTTACCTTTTTAGCCTATAAATAGGCTAGCTTTGTAAGGTTAAAGACACAAGTTTTATGAATAAAATTCTTAGTACTTTCGTTTTCTTTCTAGAGAATTCGAGCCTTTAACTTGCTTTGGCAAGGGTTATTGAGCAATCTTGCGTCCTGTCCTTGATTATTCATCCGACCTATTCCCCTGGAGTATTCACCTTCATTGGAGTGTCGTCTACCACCTAAGTCAAATCGTGTCGTCCGTTTGACTCTAGGTTCCGCAAACCAAGCGTTGGACAACCTCGCTAGATCCTTGGGCAAACGTGCTACGTGTCTCGAACGTGTTGATCGAGGAATGTATCACAAACTTAGATGTATCACCTCCTTCCGACATGCTTAGGTAAACCTGCAAAAAGTAAGTAGAGAAAATGATGTGTGCACGGACCTAGCTCAAGTGGTACCAGGAATCATCCCCAAGACCCTTTATCCTAAAGGACCAGGGATCGAATCCTGGGGAGGCCCCCCTCCAAGCACTACCATGGCCCTAACTTAAGACGGTACCGAGGCGGACAAAAATGGCCAGCCTTTTTTGTGGAGGCTAATTGTGTATTTGTCCGCCTCGGCACTGTCTTAGGCTAGGGCTGTGGTATTGCTTGGAAGGGAGCCTCCCCAGGATTCGATCCCTGGTCCTTTAGGATAAAGGGTCTTCTTGGTACCACTTGGTTACCCCACGCAATGACCCAGTTCGAGTACCATTGGGCACAGTCGCACGTGCACGGGCTAAGCAATTCAAGGAATCACTCCAAACCCTTGTGCAGAATGTTCAAGACCAACAAGGAGTTCATCGAGACATTGAAGGCTTGGAAGGTGATAACCCAGTTGTCTACACGATGATCCAAGCCCGTGAAGAGGCAAGTGGGCCATGGCCGATTTGGCCTTAGTGTTAGGAGTCTTAAGTTTAGATTAGTCCTTTTTGTTAGCCATGAATTCGGCCCACCTTTGTCTAAGGATGGCCGAACCACTAGGCCCTTTTTTATTGAGTCCATGGATCAGCCCACCTTGTCCAAGGAGTGGCCGACCATCTAGCTTTTCGATATTAGGGTTTCGGATATTAGGGTTCCATTAGTTTTGCCTATATAAAGGCTTGCTTTGTAGGCATTAAGGGGGGCTCGATGGATTAATCACATTGTTCTTTCAATTTTCTTATTGTGAGAATTTCGTTCCTTTACTTGCTTTGGCAAGGGTGTTTGAGCAATCTCGCGTAGGTCCTTGATTGTTCTACCAACCTATCCATTAGAGTAGTCACCTTTGTTGGAGTCGTCGTTCTACCACCTTCTACTAATTCGTGTCGTCCGTGTTGGTTTTAGGTTCCACAACCCAAGCGTTGGACAACCTCACTAGATCCTTGGGCAAACATGTTACGTGTCTCAAAACGAGTTGATTGAGGACCGTATCAGTTGGTATCAAAGCTTAGGTGGAGGTATGTTTCATTATATCCTTGTTTTTCATAGTTGTGTCGTAGGGTTTTTGTGTTTTGTCCGCTACCTTGTTAAAAAAAAAAAAAAGTCATTGTTCATCATTACTGTTCACCGACATTGTTCATCGTACTGTTCACTGACACTGTTCATATTACTGTTCACATTACTGTTCATCTGAACACAAAATCTGTTGGTGTGTTATCTCCTTTGTGTTTGTGTCTAGTTTGTTGATAATTTCTGTCCACAACTTGTTTCTTGCGTTTGAGTCGTTAGTTGTCGTCAAATTCTGTCCATAATCTTGTGTTTTGTTTCATACCAAACTGTCTTGAGAAGTTGAGCAATGCTTGGGCAGCAAGAAGGTCAGACCTTGGGTGGCTAGGGTTTTCCTTGCGGCTAGGGTTTTCTACTTGTAGCTAGGATTTTCCTTTGTACGCTAGGGTTTACTACTTTGTTCCAAATATGTCCAAGTGGGTTCTTGAGTCATCCAAGTTCTTTTCTTAATTTTCTAATCTGACTTTTTGGGTTAAACTTGTTGGTGTTGTGAATCTTGAAGAGAATCTACAAGATTTTAGGGGTTTCTTGAAGTTCAAGAAGTTCTTGAAATTCTTGAAAGTATCTTGCTAGTTCTTGAGGGATTTTGGTTGTGCATTGGTGCGAGTTGAGGGGCTGACCAAATTTCTGGAATTTCCCTCTTTCGGCCAAGTACTTGTTGTTTCTTTAAGTTAAAAAAAAAAAAGGAAACGAAAACAAAGAAAAAGAGAAGGAATCCGATTGGCAAGAAACAAAGAAAAAACAAGAGAGGAAAGCCAAGTTTTATTGCCCAAACAGTTACTTACATATTTCCTAGCCAAAACAGAAAATTGAACAAAGAAAAAGAATCAAAAGTTTTGATCAACCACTTCTTGAAGTTCTTGAACTACTTGTTTCTTGGGAATTTGACTCATGTTTCTCTTGAACATCTTCTTGTACGTTCTAGCATCGGTGAAGGGCTTCCTTTGGTTTTGGTGTAAATTGGTTGGGTACATCTTGAGTAACCCGTTGGGGGGGAGCTCGAGTAGGGCTGTCTATACCTTTTTGTGGAGAAACCATTATTGCACCAAGAAACAGAAATTGCCTTGTTCTTGAAAGAGGGGAGAGAAACCGAACAGCCTTGTATCTTGAAAAAAAAATTTTTAAGTCCGAAACTGATTTGTGCATGAAAGTACGGTTGTGAGGAAGGGTTTATAGAGTCCCAACCGACCTTGGTGAGGGAGCTTGGGAAGCAGAAAAACCTAAAATTTCGGTTGGAAGAGTTAGAAACCAAATCTGATTTACAAGTCTTCTTGGAAAGGAATTTGGAAGTTTCTAAAGTGGTTCAAGAAAGGTTTTCTAAAGAGTTTCCAAAACCACCTTGTTTTCAAAGTCAATTAGGAAACTAAGTAAGGCACTTGGGCAACTCTTCTACTCCCACTTGGGCACATTCCTACATTCTAGGAAGCTAGGATCTCATTAGATTCCATTCACACTAGCACCTCTCCAAATCTGACCACCATTTCATCCTTTCCTAACCGTGTCTCATTCCACCTCCTTGCATTCCATTTGTGTCTTGTTTTGTGAATACTCTTGTGAAAAAGTTTGGTGACAATTGTTGGATCTTTGTGTGACATTTCTCAGCTACCCAATTCGATAGGTAAAGGAATTTTTGATACGAGTTAAGCTATGCCATTGGATTACACGAGCTCGAGCAGTTCATTCAGCTTCATCTCAGCAAAGTCATTATAAGGCGTGGGCACGCTTTATAAGCTCAAGTCGTCTGCCCATCTAATCACAATTATTGTTTTAGTTAAGTCGTTTGTAATAAGGGTTTTATGGTCCATAGCCTTGCTTTATTTACCTAAGCGATGACCTCATAAGGTTTGGTCAAGCCCACAATTTTTAGTCTTATGGAAATAGTCAAGCCTACAATTGTTAGTCTTAGTCAAGACCACAACTCAAGACTAGTTCCACATTTAGTTGTTCATCTCTATGTAAGGCTATAAATAGCCCACACTTCCAATGGTTTAGGCATTCAATCAATAAATCAGATTTTGAGAGTTTTCTTGGTTTCTCCAAGGCTTCTTGAATACCTTAGAATTTCTCTAGGTGTTCGTGACTTATCAATCTAGAATCGCACTAGGTTGTGGCGTCTTCTACCATTATACCAAGGTTCGTTAACCACGTGATTAACGGGTTGAGGTCATCCGCTTCAAACTTGGTGTCCTCTTGTCGATCCTGAAGCTAATCTTTTACGGGTTTCGTCACAAGGTTGGCGACGTTTGTATCAATTTTGGTAAGATCATTAGAGTGCTTTGAGTGAACATACGAGGATGAGTGATACACGAGAGTAGAGTGTACATGCGTGAGTTTGTGTGTGGGAGGAAAATTCCTTTTCTTTGCTAACCATTTTTGCAGGTCACGTAATCATGCCTAGCGGAGTAGCCTCTTACTCATACAACCAAGAATTCTTGGAGAATGAGCCTCTCAAGAGGAGGGGTTCCAAGCGGCCTACTCCCAAGCACAGTTCCATGGAATCTAGTTCACAATGCGAGTTTCGTTCACTCCGGGAGGAGATGGAACGTTACCGTGCTTCGTGTGTATATGAAAGGTATAAACGAGATTGTGATGAGTATGAGAAGGAGCAAAGAAGTTTGTGTCGAGCATCTAAATTGAGGTCAACCTCAAGCAAACGAGATTCATCTAAGAAGTGTCTTGACAATCAAGACAAGGAGTTTGAGAATTCTCGAATTGAGTCAAAGTTTCGTGAATCAAAGGCCAAATTCCGAAGTCGGACTAAGGCATTGATTGATTCCATGATGGAAAGACTTAGCCAAGTGCTGGATTCACACTTGGAGCAACTTAATCATGTGTCAACCGGAACTAATAAGGAAAAATTTCATTCTAGTTCCTCGTTGATTGAAGAGCCAAATATGTATGAGTTGATTGCAACTGAGCCATGAACATGAGCTAGATGATGAAAATCAAACCTCATATACAATGAGTGAGCAATGGTCCGAGAAGAATGGAGTGGGAAAAGGCAAGACCAATTTGGCCGTAGTAAAGAGTAAAGAGGAGAAGTTGACCGTGTTTACAAAGGTTGAAAGTGTGAACATTTTGTTTGCTAATCGGCTAACATGTGTTTTGTTTAGTATCTCTTCGTTTGTCCAGATTAAACAAAGTCAAGTAGGGTTGGTGATGCGAGACGCGGAAGCAACTTCGGATCTAGAGGAACACGATGAAGATTTGATGGAGTTGAATCCGAACTTGGACCACTCAAGAACAGATTTAACGGTAGAGGACGCCACAATCAAGTATGTGTGCTTGATTGATAAGTCAAGAACAGCCTAGGATCGACTCTAGGATGTTCAACTTAGCTTTCACAAGCTAAGGGAATTTGCCACAAGGAATGGACGAAATTCTGGAAATTTTATTCAATACTCTCAAAAAACTCCATGTAACATGCGACTTCAGGCTACTTATAGCCGTGACTAAGACCTAATAGACTGGAAAAATAACAAGGAAAGTTCGGGCAGCCCCTTGGGCCTTCACTTGACCGAAAGCTAGCCCAACTTACTATAGATCATAAGCTTCGGGGGCGTTGCCCCCGAACCCCCACCGGGGGCTTCGCTGCGTCCCCGGGCCCCCAAGCTAGGGGCACGTCGCCCCCTTGGACCCCCGACTCGCTGACCGGGTAGCGAGACCCCCGTACGGCTCAGCGAGGGTACTTACTGCGGCTCAGCCCGCCGTTTGGAGTTTGAACACTTGCATCTTCAATTGTAAGCAGCATTTTAGTAGTCGTGCAAGGATGTTCCAACTCAATTCCTTCAATGCCCGGTTTCTCTTGGGTTTGGATGGCACGTACCAAGGCTTGGAGGGACTCCTTGAATCTCTTAGCTCGTCCTCGTGTCACTGGGACTTGGGGCACCTTCACAGGGTCTACTTGTACACTTTGGGCCTCGTGCTCAACCGCATCATTCCCCTCCTCTTGAAAAGGATTTGCCCTCAAATCGTACTCGTCCCCTGCAATAAATGGACTTAGATCAGCAACATTGAATGTAGCACTAACAGTATACCCACCAGGCAGATCTAAGCGGTATGCATTGTCATTGATGCGCTCAATAACTTGAAAAGGCCCATCTCCTCGTGGTGACAGCTTGCTTTGCCGTTGTTTTGGAAACCTCTCCTTGCGCAAATGTAACCAGACCCAATCACCTGGTTCAAAGACAAGCTTGCGCCTGTGCTTATTAGCTTGTTGGACATATTGGGCCGTCCTCCTCTCGATATTGGTACGAACCTTGTCATGTAATGATCTCACGAACTCAGCTTTCTTTGGCACGAGAATCACTGGTACAGCGCATGGACTTAGACTATCTCTAGCCCAATCTTTCCTTAGCAATTCCTCCACTTGCCTTTGCAATTCCTTTGTTTCCTCAGGACCCATTCTATAGGCCGGTTTGTTAGGCAATGGTGCTCCAGGAATGAGATCGATTTGGTGCTCGATTCCCCTTAGCGGTGGTAGTCCATCAGGTACATCCTCAGGAAATATGTCCTCAAATTCATCTTTGGCTTTTGCTAGCAAGCTTAGCTTCCCCTTATTTTCTTCTCTCATAGCCGACCCACTTGTTGCCTTTTTCTTCCCTAGAGGTTCGGCCCTACTCTCGCCTTTTTCTTCCTCACTTTTCTCTCGCTTTTTCCTCTCAAGTTCTAGCTCATACTCCTTTTGGAGCCTCATTTGATCTTCATACACTTGTTTTGGGGTGAGAGGTACAAGTGTCACCTTTCTATTGCAATGAGTAAAGACATATTTATTAGCTCTTCCCTTGAATTCGACATCGCGATCATATTGCCAAGGCCGTCCAAGAATGAGGTGACTTGCTTGCATTGGCACGACATCACAAGTAATCTCGTCTTCATACTTGCCAATTCGGAATGGCACTTTCACTTGTCTAAACACACGTATTTCCCCTTCATCGTTCAACCATTGAAGGCGATAAGGTCTTGGATGTTTGATAACTTGGAGCCCTAGCATTTCTACCATGAGTAGACTAGCGACATTGGCACAACTCCCACTATCAATAACAACACTACACACCTTATCCTTGATATGACACCTTGTGTAGAAAAGGTTGTCCCGTTGTACCTCCATTTCCTCCTCTTTGGCGCGGGTAGTGAGGACCTTTCGAACCACTAGGCATCCAATCTCCTCATGCGTAGGTATCTCCTCACTCAATTCATTCTCTTCCTCTTCTAGAGGTGGCATCCCCTCGTACTCCTCTTCCTCATCTGATACAATTTCCCCATTTGGCAACATCAGCATGGTCCTTTGGCTGGGGCATTGAGAAGCGATGTGGCCAAATCCTTAAAGCACTTAAAGCACTTGGTGTCTCGGCCACGTGGTTTGGAAGCTGCATTATTAGCCTTAAAGTCAGGCTTGGGCGTCGCCTTGGAAGGGAGGCCATTCGGCCTTGGAGGGTAAGAAGGAGCTGCGGCCTTCTCCTCCCTTTTTGGTTGAGAAGTGCGCCAATTTCCAGCTTGATAAGTAGTGCTTTGTCGTGCAGTACCCCTCCTCTTGAGGCGCCGTTCAATTGTAACCGCCTTCTCTAGCATTTCATTCATGTCGAGGTAGTGTTGGAGTTCCACTACTTCAGCAATCTCGGGCCTCAATCCATGTAGAAAATGAGCCATCGTGGCCTCTCCATCTTCACGCAAATCCGCCTTCATGATGGCCATTTCCATCTCCTTGTAATAATCCTCAACTGACATGGACCCTTGGTTGAGAGCTTGTAGCCGACGGTGTAGATCTCGACTATAGTAGCTCGGAACGAACCTTTTTCTCATCAGACTCCTCATTTCCTCCCAAGTTTCCACAGGTCTCTCACGATTTCTCCTTCGGCTTAGTCTAAGTTGGTCCCACCAAATGGAGGCGTAGTCAGTGAATTCTACGGCTGCTAGTTTCACCTTTTGCTCCTCCGTATAGGTGTGGCATTCATAGACTAACTCAATTTTCCGTTCCCATTCCAAGTACGCCTCGGGGTCCGACTTGCCTTGGAATGAGGGAATCTTGAGTTTGACACCTTTAATGGTGTCATCTCCTCGACGTTGGAACCTTTGATCATTTTGGTGCCTCCCCTCAAACGCTTCCTCTTCATCGTTTGAGTATGCCGATTCTTTGCCCTTACTCGGGGTAGGTGGAGGTTTCGAGTTCTCCAACTGATCAATTCGATCATGCAATGGTTCAATTTCATTCTTAAGCAATCGTTTGAACTCCCTCATCATGGCTTCCAACTGTAGTTTGATGTCCATGGTTTGTTCACCAACTTCACTAGACATATTTAGTCCACCTGCAAAACAAATAAACAAAACGAGTTCCTCTCTTTTTTTTTTTTTTAATACAATGTATAGGTCACTCACACTCGTGTTTCACTCAAGTGTATCACTCTCTAATAATCTTACCAAGCAATTCCTTGGCTTGCTAGTTGCTCGAGTTGAACAAACCAGGCGTCACCGCAGTGTACGTTCTTGACTAGTCAACAAGTGACACACAAGCTAGTAGCAATAAATGGAGGTTAATGACTAAGACCTAGACACGACTCAAGACTCAGAATATAGCTGGACAATAACTAACAACTCAAAAGAAAGTAAGACAATTAACTTGAATGCTGAAATTTTGAAAATCCTAGAAAACTCTACCCGAAACCCAATTTTCTGGAATTTGTTGAGCTGCTGGTCCGTGGTCTTTTTGGTAAGGGTTTTGGAGTATTTTGGGTGGCCTTATGCTGCTCAAATAATGGGCAATCTACTACCTAAAAGTCAGCCCAATCGGGTGTCACAATTGCTCCAACAGTTTTAGGGAAATTCAAGAATTCAAGATTCGGAAATTGGAAAGTGTGATCTGATTTGGACACTTGGGGTTGTCAAGGATTGGAAACCTTGGAGTTTGGTCAGATTTGGGAGTCCCAAGTGGTTCAAATTCGAAATTTTGGGGCTGGTCAGATTTTGCACCAAATTTGGTAAAGTTGTAGGCTGTCAAGAATTGGAGGTTGTTCAGATTTGGAAGCCCAAGTTTGAATCAGATTTTGGTGGCTTGAAGGCTGACCAAGACTTGGGCTGTTCAAATTTGGAAGTCCAAGTTTGAATCAGATTTGGTAAAACTTGTAGGCTGACAAGGATTGGAGGTTGTTCAGATTTGGAAGTCCAAGTTTGAATCAGATTTGGTAAAACTTGAAGGCTGGTCAAGAGTTGGAAACTAGAGCCGTCTTTCTTGAATTTTTTTTTTTTGACTTCTGTTGGGGTGTTTTCACACAATAGCCAGCTAGTTTAGACCACAATCTCACAGCAATTACGTAAACAACTTGGACAGATTTGGTTTCAAGATCAAAGTTCCATGAAAACAAGAACACGGTTGAAGGTTTATTTCAGGTTTCAAGACTGTCAAGATTAACCTCTTTGATCCAAGAAGCTCAAGACTTCCCCAATAAGGTTTTGATGTTCGAGTTTTGCAAAGCAACAACACAAAGGTTCAAGAAACAAGTGCAAACAGATTCGGTATCCCAGCAAATTAATTCCAGCAATGACTCAAGGGAATGACAATAAGGTATGCATCACAATAGATTTTTTTTTGGATTTAAACAGAACATAAACACAAGACAAAACTGGACAGAAAATTTCGGACAACAACTAAACAACAAAGACAGATTTCTGACAAGGAAACAACCAAGACAGATTTCAGACTTGACAAACCCGAGCACTTGAGCTACGAGTTTAGAAGACTACAATAGATCTAAAAACAATAAAAAGGGATATTCGTGATACCTCTAACCAGCTCTGATACCAGCTGATGCGAGACGCGGAAGCAACTTCGGATCTAGAGGAACACGATGAAGATTTGATGGAGTTGAATCCGAACTTGGACCACTCAAGAACAGATTTAACGGTAGAGGACGCCACAATCAAGTATGTGTGCTTGATTGATAAGTCAAGAACAGCCTAGGATCGACTCTAGGATGTTCAACTTAGCTTTCACAAGCTAAGGGAATTTGCCACAAGGAATGGACGAAATTCTGGAAATTTTATTCAATACTCTCAAAAAACTCCATGTAACATGCGACTTCAGGCTACTTATAGCCGTGACTAAGACCTAATAGACTGGAAAAATAACAAGGAAAGTTCGGCCAGCCCCTTGGGCCTTCACTTGACCGAAAGCTAGCCCAACTAACTATAGATCATAAGCTTCGGGGGCGTTGCCCCCGAACCCCCACCGGGGGCTTCGCTGCGTCCCCGGGCCCCCAAGCTAGGGGCGCGTCGCCCCCTTGGACCCCCGACTCGCTGACCGGGCAGCGAGACCCCCGTACGGCTCAGCGAGGGTACTTACTGCGGCTCAGCCCGCCGTTTGGAGCTTGAACACTTGCATCTTCAATTGTAAGCAGCATTTTAGTAGTCGTGCAAGGATGTTCCAACTCAATTCCTTCAATGCCCGGTTTCTCTTGGGTTTGGATGGCACGTACCAAGGCTTGGAGGGACTCCTTGAATCTCTTAGCTCGTCCTCGTGTCACTGGGACTTAGGGCACCTTCACAGGGTCTACTTGTACACTTTGGGTCTCGTGCTCAACCGCATCAGTTGGTCATGGCATGTTCCATCCCGAAGTCACTTGGACACTTTGTGAGTTTCCGTGGAGTTTGTCTTCTAGGAACTAAATCTCTTTGGTATCAATTCATGGAACAATGTCCATTCACACCTGTCTGCGCCATTGGAGGATTCATTCGAGCTCATCTTAAAAGGAAAATTCCAGATTCTACTTCTTGTTCTCTAACTATGGTTCATTCCTCACCTTTGCCTCATGTTGAGCATGTTACTAGCACTAACCATTATTGCTCTTATGTAGGTGTTGATAAGAAGTGTAAAGGACTAGGACTGGAATCTCAAGTTGAATCAATTGGTGGAAGGAATATCGAAGTGTCAAAGGGAGTTTTCTCATTTAAATCTTGTTCTACACCTTCTTACCATCTAGCTAATAATGTCCCATTAGTCCTTTACCCGATTTCTGAATTGTTTCAAGTTGAAGGTTATTTTGTTTTTGTAGGTTGTAATGCTGTCCAAAATTTTCCAACTATGGTTAAAGACTTGCAACCCGATTTCGTGCTTATTCCTGCTGAAAGTGGTACACGTTCGTGCTTCTTCATATATCCAAAAGCTGGTCACCACGAGCTTACTTCACCAACTCCAACTTGCACAAATTCATACGATTCGTATGGAGTGCGTTTCACTTCATTACTGCCACTTATGTCGGGTGATGCCCACAAATGTGTCAATCAAGATCCGAATATTGGTCTTACATCACTGGTTCATGCTTCTAAGGAAGTGCAACCCGATTGGTTCAATGTTCCACCTCCAGATAGGCAAGTTGTGCTTAATCAGCGACAACCAGGGACGAATCATACCACCTTGAACAACCCGATTCGGAATTTCTCTTGCTCCCATAAGCATCATTATGAAGATCCTTATCTTGTGCATGAGAATGGTAAGCTGTTGCACAATTGTATGCCTATGACCACTAACTATGAGATTTAGCTGAAGGCTGATTAGAGGGCTTTGGATTGCTACCTGGAAGTTTCGCGAGCCTTACACAAACTCTTTCCTATCTTGGTGCATGTCCTTGTTTGAGAGCCTCATGACGCTGACCAAATGGCATTTATCTTGGCTCGTGACCTTTCATTTGTTCCCAACGTGGCTGACCTCCAAACGCACTGTCGATTTGATTTGTCATACTACTAACTCTTGTTAGTATCTTTCGTCCCCATCTAGATTTGAGGACAAATACTTCTCAAGAGGAGGGGACTGATGTGTGCACGGACCTTGGCCCACGTAATGACCTAGTTCAAGTACCATTGGGCCCAGTCACATGTGCATGGGCTAAGCAATTCAAGGAATCACTCCAAGCCCTTGTGCGGAATGTTCAAGACCAACAAGGAGTTCAACGAGACATTGAAGGCTTGGAAGGTGATAACCTAGTTGTCTACACGATGATCCAAACCCGTGAAAAGAGCCCGTGAAGAGCCAAGTGGGCCATGGCCGATTACGCCTTAGTGTTAGGAGTCTTAAGTTTAGATTAGTCCTTTTTGTTAGCCATGGATTCGGCCACCTTTGTCTAAGGATGGCCGAACCACTAGGTCCTTTTTTATTGAGTCCATGGATCAGTCCACCTTGTCCAAGGAGTGGCCGACCATCTAGCTTTTCGATATTAGGGTTTCAGATATTAGGGTTCTATTAGTTTTGCCTATATAAAGGCTTGCTTTGTAAGCATTAAGGGGGACTCGATGGATTAATCACATTGTTCTTTCGATTTTCTTATTGTGAGAATTTCATTCCTTTACTTGCTTTGGCAAGGATGTTTGAGCAATCTCGCGTAGGTCCTTGATTGTTCTACCGACCTATCCATTAGAGTAGTCACCTCTGTTGGAGTCGTCATTCTACCACCTTCTACCAATTCTGATGTGTGCATGGATCAGGGCCTACGTAATGACCCAGTCCGAGTGCCATTGGGCCCAGTCACACGTGCACGGGCCAAGATCTTCAAAGAATCCTTCCAAGCCCTTGTTCGAATTGTCCAAGACCAACATGGAATCCATAGAGATGTTGAAGGCTTGGAAAGAGACAAACAAGTAATCTACACCTTGATCCAAGCCCATGAAGAATCAAGTGGGCCTCCACGTGAGTTGGCCAAGTAGGGCTTTAGTCTTTGATACTTATTAGATTGGATTAGTTGCTTATTAGAAGCATGGGCCGGTCCATCGTGACACCAAGATGGCCGACAATCCTTTAGGGTTTTCTTAGGGTTTTTCTTGTTACCTTTAGCCTATAAATAGGCTAGCTTTGTAAGTTTTAAACACAAGTTTTATGAACAAAGTTTTCCTTTATTTCGATTCTTCCTCTAAGAGTGAGTTTCAAGCCTTTCACTTGCTTGGCAAGGGTTATTGAGCAATCTTGCATCTTGTCCATGATTGTTCAATCGACCTATCCCTTGGAGTAATCACCTTCATCGGAGTCGTCGTTCTATCACTTTAAACCAACTCATGTCGTCCGTGTTGATTTAAGGTCCTGCAAACCAAGCGTAGGACAACCTCGTGCTACGTGTCATGAAACGCGTTGGTCGAGGAACGTATCAAATTCGTGTTGGTTTTAGGTTCCGCAACCCAAGCGTTGGACAACCTCGCTAGATTCTTGGGCAAACGTGCTACATGTCTCGAAATGAGTTGATCGAGGACCGTATCAGAAAACAACTAGATATTTTCCTTACTCACTCTCTCGCGTGTTTACATTCAACTCTCATGTTTGTCGCTCAAGTGACACTCTAATAATCTCACCCAATTCTCCCAAGGCCTCTTGACAGCTTACCTTGAAGAAATTAGAACTCCTTCAGGCAAACGGTCAACTTACCAATTTTGGTCACGGGAATGTGACAATCCTCAATATTACCTTTGAGGTGAGTAGAATGGAGAATGCTCAATGGATGGAATGATAACAATTAGTGACTCGAGGAACACAATGAAATGGACAGATTCAAGTGACGGGAAGAATGAATAAGACACAAAAAAGTATGAAGACAAAGACTCAACCGGAAAATACTTTTTTTTTTTATCGCAAGCTGCGTTTGCTTGTCTTGTGTGTCCGACTTGTTCCCTCTAAAAGGGAGGTCAAGTGGCGGCTAACTCTCTAAAAGTTAGGAGAAGATGGCCGAATGTGATGACAAAAAGAAATGGCTAAGGAAAGTCCTAAAAAGTAGGAGATATGGTGGCTAAAATGTAGGAATGGGAAGGTCCTAAAAAGTAGGAGAAGTGGTGGCTAAAATGTAGGAATGGGTTTTTGATTGGGGAGTCAATCAAGATTTGGCAACCAATCACGATTAGGAAACCAATCAAGGGTTGGAATCTAATCAAGGTTTTGGAAACCAATCACAATTAGGAAACCAAATCAAGAGTGATGGCTGGACTTTAGACTTATTAAAGACCAATGCACGTGAAACTTAACTCGCAAGGCAAAATCAAGTTCGAATTTCTTGTCACAAACAACTTGGCAGTTTCGGATTTGCTCAAGACAAGATCAACTAGATGGACAATCAACAATGTGATGCACTCAACCCTCCTCAGGCTCCCCCCCAACTGGTTACCCGAGATATTCCCAAGAACGAATCAAAGACTCCAAGAAGACCTTTCACCAATGCTCGTGTGATATGTTCCTCGACCAACGCGTTTCGAGACACGTAGCACGTTTGCCCAAGGATCTAACGAGATTGTCCTACGCTTGGTTTGCGGGACCTTAAATCAACACGGACGACACGAGTTGGTTTAAAGTGGTAGAACGACGACTCCAATGAAGGTGATTACTCCAAGGGATAGGTTGGTTGAACAATCATGGACAAAACGCAAGATTGCTCAATAACCCTCACCAAGCAAGTGAAAGGCTCGAAACTCACTCTTAGAGGAAGAATCGAAATAAATGAAAACTTTATTCATAAAACTTGTGCTTAAAACTTACAAAGCTAGCCTATTTATAGGCTAAAGGTAACAAGAAAAACCCTAAGAAAACCCTAAAGGAGTGGTCGGCCAGCTTGGTGTCACGATGGGCCGGCCCATGCTTCTAATAAGCAACTAATCCAAACTAATAAGTATCAAAGACTAAAGCCCTACTTGGGCGACTCACATGGAGGCCCACTTGATTCTTCATGGGCTTGGATCAAGGTATAGATTACTTGTTTGTCTCTTTCCAAGCCTTCAACATCTCTATGGACTCCATGTTGGTCTTGGACAATTCGAACAAGGGTTTGGAGGGATTCTTTGAAGAGTTTGGCCCGTGCACGTGTGATTTGGCCCAATGGCACTCGGACTGGGTCATTACGTGGGCCCTGATCCATGCACACATCATCGTGAGTACAAGAAGTTTTTCACTAGACGCAAGGAACAAATTCCCAAGAATCAAGAACTTCAAGAAGTAGGGGACCAAAACTTTTGATTTTTTTTTTGTAGTCTCGGATTCACTATGTAATCCTTGAATAAATTGGCAATAAAATTTCAAAATTTGTTCTTGTTTTGGCCGAAACAATTGGCTTACTTTTTTTTTCTTTTTTTTTCGGACAACAAAGCACAAAGTTCGGCTACTAGGGTTTTTGGACTTTGATGGCCGCAAATCCTTTTCTTTTGGCATGGCCGAGAGTAGTCCAATTCACTTAACCCCAAGATTCAACTTGTGGTTGTTCAAACTCAGATTTCCAAGATTCGATTCTAGTGTTTCAAGAAATTCAAGATTGGTGCTAGACTAATCAAGAACTTCAAGATTGACCAAGTCTCGATTCAAGAACTTCCAATTAGTGACTCACAACCCAAAAGCCCCCAAAGATTCACTAGTCTGCAACAAACAAAGTTCGGACAACCCACAATTACTTCCAACACAAGAAACAACAAACCCTAGTTTTCGGACAACAAGGGCAAAAGGTACGGCAGCAACTTTTTTTTTTACTCAAGAAACCCTAATGACTCACGGCTCACACACCAAGGTTGCGGCAGCCCTAACACACAACCCAATGCAAGATGCCAAGACAACGACAACACAACAAGGAAAGGAAGACACACGCGGACAGATTATGACTCCAAGCGACACAAGTACGATTAATGAAGCAACAATGAACCACAAATCAGAATTTTTTACTCAAGAACAAGGGCAAACAGGTTCGAATTCACTTGGACAGATTGTAGATAATTTGGATAGAATTTTGACACAAAAGAAAGAAAAGGAACGACACAAAAGGAACACAACACGATGACACAAAAGGAACAAAACACAAGGGATATACGTGATACCTTCAACTAGCTCTGATGCAAGTACGATTAATGAAGCAACAATGAACCACAAATCAGAATTTTCGACTCAAGAACAAGGGCAAACAAGTTCGAATTCACTTGGACAGATTGTAGATAATTTGGACAGAATTTTGACACAAAAGCAAGAAAAGGAACGACACAAAAGGAACACAACACGATGACACAAAAGGAACAAAACACAAGGGATATACGTGATACCTTCAACTAGCTCTGATGCCAGCTGATATGAATGGTGCCAACCTTGTGACGACATCCGTATAGAAAGGCTAGGATCTAGAAGGCGATATTCACGTTGATGACACAAAGACGCAGCGGAATCATCTAAACCCGTTGATCATGTGGTCAACTAATGAGGAGGTCGAGAGAACTATCCAAGTGGAACAAGTGAAGGTACCATTCGGGCTTATAACACGAGCTAGAACGAAGAGATTGAATGAGACACTACAAACATTGGTTCGTGTGGCCCGAGAGTCAAGTGGAGAGCCAAAGGCCATCGAGGGTCTCAACGAAGCTAGGCTTGTTGTCCTAGTCTCAGCCATCACTGAAGATTAGAAGCCCATGATTTGGCTAAGGGTGTCTATGGCCCATTACTAGTTTAGTAGGGTGTAACAAAGAGGTCTAGGCCATGTGGGCCGTAGGCCCAATAGCACTTTTAGTTAGTTAACGAGTTAGTCCCTACACTGAGCTGGTTCGGGGGAGAAGCCCAAGGGCTGGCTGAATTTCCTTCATGTTTTCCAAGCTTTGTTAGGCCTTAGTCACGGCTACAAATAGCCTTAAGTCATTGTTTACATTCAGTTTTTGATGATTAATAAAATTACATTGATAGTTCTCTCAAAGCTTCATTGAAGCACCTTAAATATCTTAGATTTATATCTTAGGTATTCAATTGACTTATCAGTCTAGGACCGCGCTAGATTGTGGCATCTTCTACAAATACCGAGGTTCGTTGACCACGTGATCAACGGGTTTAGGTGATCCGCTGCGTTCGTCGTCTTCAACGTGAGTCTCTACCTTCTAGATCCAAGCCTTTCTATACGGGTTGCATCACAAGGTTAGTGCCGTTCGTATCAGCTGGCATTAGAGCTAGTTAAAGGTATCACGTATATCCCTTGTTTCTCTTACTTGTGTTATTTGTTTCGTTTTCTTTTGGTGTCATTTGTTCTTTCTTGTGATGTGTCAAATTCTATCCGTGGTTGTCTCCAATCTGTCCACATAAGTCCGAATTGGTTTTGTCATGTTTGCGATTCAAACTTTCTGTCCAAAGCGTCTACAATCTATCCAGGTCAGGCCGCCTTTGTTTCCTCGTATTCTTACGTTGAAAAATTCTATTTTGGTCCTTGTTACGTCTGCCATTGTGCATGTAACCTATCCGTTTTTGTTTCCGTTGTGTGTTGTGGTTCGTGTCTCTTCATCGTGTTTCTTGCTAGTTGTGTCGTGCCGCACCTTGTTGCTAAGCTGTGAGGGTCATTAGGGTTTCCCCTAAGGTGTTGAGTCAAAAAAAAAAAAAAAAGAGAAGCAAAAGAAAAGAAGAAAAAAAAAGGAGCGGCTGCCTTACCTTGTTTATTCCTTGTTTGTCCGAAATTAGGGTTTGTTTTCAAATGTGGAAACCATTGTGGGCTGTCCAAATTTTCTCCTTGTGATTTGTGAGTTGTGGACTGTTTTGGGGGGATTGTACACCGTTACTTGGGGGCTGAAACACAATCTTGGTAATCTTGCAATTTTTTTTTTTGGAAACAACCTGATACGATCTTCGATCAACTTGTTTCGAGACACATAGTATGTTTGCCCAAGGATCTAGCTAGGTTGTCCAATGCTTGGATTGCGGAAACCTAGAATCAAACGGACGACATGATTTGATTGTAGGCGGTAGAACGACGACTCCACGGAGTGATTACTAGAACAATCTTGGACAAGACGCAAGATTGCTCACAACCCTTGCCAAAGCAAGTAAAAAGGCTCGAATTCTCTCTCAAGAAGAAGAATAAAAAATAACAAACTTTATTGATAAAACGTCTACGCTTAATGCTTACAAAGCAAGCCTTTATATAGGCAATCTAACGAAACCCTAATGCGAGTAAAAAGGAAACAAGGGTTCGGCCAGGCCTTGGACAAGGTGGGCTGAATCCATGACTCAACAAGCCCTACAACTAGTAACTAATCTGAACTATAACTTGACGGCTTAAGACTAAAAAGGCCCAATAGTTGGCCCCCCTTTAATTGGAAAAACTACTTGACTAACTAGCGGGCCAGAGCCCAAACTAACAACTATCACTTGGCTCCTCATGGGCTTGGATCAATGTGTAGGTAACTTGATTAACATCCTTCAAGCCTTCAAGGTCCCGCCACTCATGCACACATCAGTCCCCTCCACTTGAGAAGGATTTGTCCTCAAATTTGGATGGAAATGAATGTCATGAACAAGGGTTGGTAGTATGAATCCTTTAAATCGAGTGCCACCACACATTAGCCCTCTTTGATTGAATGATACCCGCAGACATCATGATTATGACAATTAGGCTCACATGTCTCTTGGTCAGTTTGAAAATGACCACAACCCGCCAAGAGAAACTCATGACGTTACTCCAATGACTCCTCGTCGATAACGCATATAGCTTTGGTTCCATGATGGAATGTATAATGTATGGTGCATTGACAGTAAGGTGACATCTCCTTGAATCCTCCGAAATGCAGCTGATAAAATGAAGACCACTTGTTGCACGATGGTCAGAAGGCGTAGGACAAGATTCAAGTGCAAGAACTCCTGTTGAAACTTCATTACTTCCCCCAACAAGCGAAGTAGGCTCATGGGTGAAGTTAAATACCAGTGAATCGTAAAGGGATACAACACTTAAGGGCCAAACTTCATGAAAACTTTGATATTCACCAATGGATTTAGGGATGGGGCGTGCCATGATCAACTCAATCTCTCCTTGCTTAACCTACAACAATGCAACTACACTCGAAGGCAACGCCTTGTCGAGTTCATCAGCATGCAAGAGCACATGTTTACGGAGCATAAGTAACAAAGGCTGATTAGAGTGCACAACTTTCCTATCGTCCTTAGCCTTTATTATCATGTTTTGTTTCCTAGTGTTTGTCTTAACTAATGCTTGTTTATTTGTAACACTAGTAACATCATTATTCCCTTGGGTCGGTTGCTCAAATGCAGAGGTCAAACAATTTCCAGATTCAGCCCCTTGCTGTTTTCTCCTTTGATGGTCCAAATCACATTCTCTTTGCAATTTAAGTTGGTCCTCGTACACTTGTGAAGGTGTGAGAGGAGTTAAGACCATTCGTTTACCATTGTGCAAAAGAGTATATTTGTTAGACCTACCATCAAAAGTAACATGCTTATCAATTTGCCATGGCCTTCCTAGTATCACATGAGTAGCATGCATGGGTACAATATCGCACATGACTTCATCACAGTACTGACCAATCGAGAAAGGAAGGTGTACCTGCTTGTAGACACGGACTTCGCCATTTTCACTTAACCCTTGAAGTCGATAGGGATGCGGGTGTCTAGTTGTAGGCAGCCCTAAGCTCTCCACCATGACCAAACTTGCAACATTAGTGCAACTTCCGCCGTCGATGGTGAGACTACACACTTTGTCATTTATTTTACACCTAGTGTAAAACAAATTCTCACGCTGCAATTGCTCATCCTCCTTAACACGGGCGGTGAGCACTCTCCTTGCCACCAAGCAACCAATTTCTCCCTGGGTTGGCAAACATTCTTCCTCGGCCGAGTCAATTTCCAAGCTCTCCTCCTTGGTCAACCCGGGCATCTCCTCACAATCGTCGTCATCCGACACTATATCGCCGTTGTGAGAGATAAGCATTACCCGTTGATTTGGACATTGAGATTGTGTATGTCCGAATCCTTGACATTTGAAGCACTTAATGTCCCTGTTCCTAGGTTTAGGAGTTTCTTGAGGGGACTTGGAAGTGGACCTAGATACATCAACAAACTTGTTAGGGGTAGAATGGAAATTTTGGTTAGGGAAGTTACCTGGTGTACGGTGAGAAGGGCTTGGTGTAGCCACATTCTCAAACTCGTGTGCAACTCCCCTAGGTGGATTTCCCTTCCATGCACTCGAATTGGAGGTTTGGAAAGTTCGCCTCCTCTCCTTAATTTCTTCCCCCTCTCGGCCTTGATGGCTAGCTCCAAAAGGTCATGCATGTCCAAGTAAGATTGGAGTTCCAAGGCGTCTTGGAGGTCAGGGTAGAGACCTCTAAGGAACCTTGCCATTGTGGCCTCATTATCCTCTTGGATGTTGGCCCGCATCATGGCCATCTCGATCTCCTTATAGTAGTCCTCCACACTCATGTTGCCTTGAGTGAGGGTTTGGAGTTTAGAGTGGAGATCGCGGTTGTAGTAGCTAGGAACAAATCTCTTGAAAATCAATGCCTTGAGTTCTCGCCAAGTCCGAACTCGTGGTTCTCCTATTCTCCTTCGACTGGTCCTTACTTGGTCCTACCAGACTAGGGCATAGTCGGTGAACTCAACAGTGGCAACCTTCACCTTTTGCTCCTCGCTATAATCATCACAGTCGAAGACCATCTCAATACGGCCTTCCCATTCCAAGTAAGTTTCAGGGTCACTTTTGTCCTTGAACGCGGGTATTTGAATTTTAAGGCCCTTGAGTTCGTTCTTAGATGTGTCCCTTTTAGGCTTCTCGGGTCGCTCCTCATCCTCACTAGCGGAGTAGTCCTTGCTATTTGCCTCCTTGGTGCCATAGTTACTCCGGTTGTGGGATCTTGAACGAGAGCCCCGTGTGAGACTCTTGGATAGCTCGTCAAACCGAGTGTGCAACTCCTCCATTTATTGCTCACTAATTCGCCTGAGCTCGTTCTTTATGGCGGTGAACATCAAGGAGTAGTCTGTGGTCAGTTGTTGTTGTTCCATCTCTCTCTTGATGCCCTGCAAAAGGTTAGTAACAAGAACAAAATAGTGCAAATATATCCTCACTTCACTCCCTTAGTGTATCACTCTCGCTCGTGTTTATCACTCAAGACACTCTTTAAAGATCTTACCCAATGCCTTTACCTGTCAGTTTAGATAGGTGAGAAATGCTGCTCGAGCCCAATGATCGTTACCAATTTTTCCACAAGAGTAATCAAGAGAGTATAAGACACAAATATGGGTGGAAAATGAGGTGAGATGGACGAATTTGGAAGGGATATTGGTGGTGGCCAGCAATGGTATGTGCGTCACAAAGAACAGGAAACCCTAGCTCTTTCTAAAGTGTAGGAGTAGTTTCCTGAAGTGGATGAGAGAATATGAGAGAGTTTCCTAGAATGGATGAGGGGATATAGGAAAGTTTCTTAAAATGGATGAGAGAATATAGGAAAGTTTCCTAAAATTGGATGAGAGAATATAGGAAAGTTTCCTAGAATGGATGAGAGAATATAGGAAAGTGTCCAAGTGATAACAAGAGTTACCCAAGCTATCTAGTTTAGTTTCCTAATTGAGTTTGGAAAACAAGTTAGTGTTGGAAACTTCCTTAGAACACCCTTTCCCTTTATTGAACAACCTTTGGAACTTCCCAAATCCCAATCCTAGTTGGATTCCTCTTGCAATTTTCGGTCCTCTCTCTCAAAACCCTCGACCCTAGGCTGCTTATTTAATTCCCTACCCAAGCCGTCACCTTCACATGCCCACAATCAGTTTGGCCTTGAATTTTCAAGACACAAGGTAATTCGGATTTTTCTGGTCTGAAGGCTTAAACAATTCGGCTATGGGGTCTAAACAAGATGATGCAAGCGATGTCGCTCAAGATTCCTTCAAGAAGTTTACTCCTAGGCCAAGGAAGCCCTTCACCACCACAAAGAGAGTATAGGAAGTTGTTTATTCAAAGGGAGGTTCAAGTTTTCAAGAAACAAGGTCAAGAAATCCAAGAACCTCGAAGGGTGGTTCAAGTTATCAAAGCACAAGGTGACCAAGAATTGCAAGAAGAGGTTGGTCAAAATTTTTGAGTACCTTTCTTGGGTTTTAAATTTCTGTTTTGGGTAGAAACAAGATGTAACAAATCTGATTTGACAATAAAGATTCACTTCCCTCTATCTTATGCCTTTATTTTCTTGCCACCCGAATGTCTCTCCTTTTTTCTTTTTCGCTTCTGTTTTTTTTTTAACTCAAGAACAACAAGAAACTCGGCTGAAGTAGTAAAATCCGAGCAATCTGGTCAGCTGATGCGGTTGAGCACGAGGCCCAAAGTGTACAAGTAGACCCTGTGAAGGTGCCCCAAGGCCCAGTGACACGAGGACGAGCTAAGAGATTCAAGGAGTCCCTCCAAGCCTTGGTACGTGCCATCCAAACCCAAGAGAAACCGGGCATTGAAGGAATTGAGTTGGAACATCCTTGCACGACTACTAAAATGCTGCTTACAATTGAAGATGCAAGTGTTCAAGCTCCAAACGGCGGGCTGAGCCGCAGTAAGTGTTCAAGCTCCAAGGGCCTGGCCGAACTTTTCTTGTTATTTTTCCAGTTTATTAGGTCTTAGTCACGGCTATTAATAGTGATACGTTCCTCGATCCACGGTCGAGACACGTAGCACGTTTGCCCAAGGATCTAGCGGGGATGTCCTACGCTTGGTTTGCGGAACCTTTACTCAAACGGACAACTCGATTTGATTGGAGGTGGTAGACGACACTCCGATGAAGGTGAATACTCCAGGGGAATAGGTCGGATGAACAATCAAGGACAGGACGCGAGATTGCTCAATAACCTTTGCCAAGCAAGTTAAAGGCACGAATTCTTTATGAAAGAAAACGAATGCACTAAGAATTTTATTAATCAAAAGCTAGTCCTTAACCTTACAAAGCTAGCCTATTTATAGGCTAAGGAAAACAATAAAGAAACCCTAAGTAATCCTAAAAGGGGTGGTCGGCCATCTTAGTGTAAGGTGGGCCGGCCCATTCTACTAAGTAAGCTATTCCAATAAGTGTCAAAGGCTAAGGCCCTACTCGGCCGAATCCCTTGGAGACCCACTTGAGTCGTCATGGGCTTGGATCAAGGTGTAATTGGCCCAGTGGTCTTTCTCTAAGCCCTCAATATCTTTGTGAACTCCATGTTGGTCTTGGACGACTCTCACCAGGGCTTGGAGTGATTCTTTGAACAGCTTGGCCCGTGAACGTGTGACTGGGCCCAGTGGGACTCGGACTGGGTCATCGCGTGGGCCGAGGCCCGTGCACACATCAGTCCCCTCCTCTTGAGAAGGATTTGCCCTCAAATCTGGATCCTGCTCGTCAAGGAATGGGCTGAGGTCCCCAACGTTGAAGGTTGCACTAACGTTGTAGTCCCCAGGCAGCTCCAATGTGTATGCATTGTCATTGACCCGTTGGAGTACCCGAAATGGTCCATCCCCTCTTGGGGATAATTTGCTTTGACGTTGCTTGGGGAAACGCTCTTTTCTTAAGTGTAGCCACACCCAATCTCCAGGCTCAAAAATCATCTTGCGGCGGTGCTTGTTGGCTTGTTGGATGTATTGCTGCGTGCACTTCTCGATGTTTGCTCGCACAGCTTCATGTAACCTGCGTACAAACCCAGCTTTCTTTTCCCCATCTAAGCTTGTTTGCTCAGAGGAAGGTAAGGGCACCAGATCAAGGGGGGTGAGGGGGTTGAAGCCATAAACAATCTCAAAGGGAGAATATTGAGTTGCACTATGCACAGTGTGATTGTAGGCAAATTCAACATGAGGTAAGCACTCTTCCCAAGACTTAAGATTCTTTTTAATCAAGGCCCGAAGTAAAGTGCCAAGTGTGCGATTGACAACTTCAGTTTGTCCATCACTTTGAGGATGACTAGTGGTGGAAAATAATAACCTAGTGCCAAGTTTGGACCACAAGGTCTTCCAAAAGTAACTCAGGAATTTCACATCCCTGTCACTAACAATAGTCCTAGGCATGCCATGCAGGCGGACAATCTCTTTGAAAAATAAAGTAGCAACATGAGATGCATCATCAGTTTTGTGACAAGGAATGAAATGTGCCATCTTAGAAAATCTATCAACCACAACATAGATGGAGTCATTACCCCTTGGTGATCTAGGCAATCCTAATACAAAGTCCATAGACAAGTCAATCCAGGGATGGTGTGGAATAGGTAATGGGGTATACAAGCCATATGGATTTGTCTTAGACTTTGCCTTGTGGCAAGTAGCACACCTACCAACCATGCGTTCAACATCTCTACGCATATGGGGCCAGTAAAAGTGCTCTTGCAACATGGCCAGAGTCTTGGCGATGCCAAAGTGGCCCATGAGACCACCACTATGTGCCTCTCGGATCAAAAGGTCACGAATGGAAGAATTAGGCACACACAATTTATCTACATGGAATAGAAATCCATCATGCAAAAAGTACTTTCCATGCGGGTTCTTAACACAAGCAGCATAGATATCACCAAAGTCATGATCATGTGTATAGAGTTCCTTAAGCATTTCGAACCCTAGTAACTTGGCATCCAGAAGTGCCAGCAATGAATGTCTACGTAATAATGCATCAGCCACTACATTCGTTTTGCCAGTCTTATATTTAATGACATACGAAAAGGTGTCAATGAAGCTTACCCATTTGGCATGTCGCTTGCTTAGCTTGGGCTGTCCCTTGAGGTACTTCAATGACTCGTGATCAGTGTGTATCACGAACTCCCGAGGGCGAAGATAGTGTTGCCAAGTCTCCAAGGCCCTCACTAGTGCGTACAACTCCTTGTCGTACGTGGGGTAGTTTAACGCAGCCCCTCCCAGTTTCTCGCTGAAGAAGGCACACGGCCTCTTGTCTTGCATGAGGACTGCTCCAATACCTACACCAGAAGCATCACAGTCAATTTCAAAGGTCTTGTTAAAGTTTGGTAATGCTAACACAGGTGCATGGGTGAGTGTGTCCTTAAGGGCGAGGAACGCTTGTTCTTGGGATTCCCCCCAGTGGAACTTGTCATCCTTCTTTGTCACGGCGGTCAATGGGGCAGCAATGGTGCTAAAGTTTTTGACAAATCGCCGATAAAAACCCGCCAATCCAAGAAAGCTGCGCACGTCAGGAACGGATGTAGGGGTTGGCCATTGCTCGATGGCCTCAATCTTGGATTTGTCCACCTTGATGCCCTGCGAACTCACAACATAGCCTAGAAACACAAGCTCGTTAGTACAAAAGGTGTACTTTTTGAGGTTAGCGTATAGACGCGCCTGTCGAAGTGCCTCGAGGACTAATCTTACATGCTCCAGGTGCTCATGCTCACTACGACTATAGATCAGAATGTCATCAAAGTAAACAATGACAAATTTATCAATAAAATGTCTCAAAACATGGTTCATGAGACGCATGAAGGTGCTAGGGGCGTTAGTCAAGCCAAAAGGCATAACTAACCACTCATAGAGACCATGTTTGGTTTTGAAGGCTGTCTTCCATTCATCTCCTTCCTTCATCCTAATTTGATGATAGCCACTCCTCAAGTCAATCTTGGTGAAAATAATAGCACCATCGAGTTTATCCAACATATCATCAAGTCTAGGAATGGGATGCCGATATTTGACAGTGATAGCGTTTACAGCCCGGCAGTCAGTGCACATGCGCCAAGTGCCATCCTTTTTGGGGACAAGGACCACAGGCACAGCGCAGGGACTTAGACTCTCCTTCACCCATCCCTTACCTAACAGGCCATCTACTTGCCTTTGAAGCTCCTTGGTCTCCTCGGGACCCATGCGGTAGGCAGGTTTGTTGGGTAATGGTGCTCCAGGAACGAGGTCGATTTGGTGTTCAATTCCCCGAATGGGTGGTAAGCCATCAGGGACCTCGTCAGGGAAAACATCCTCAAATTCCTGTAAGAGAGCCACTATGCTTGCAGGCAGCGCCTTGTCGAGCTCAGCAACATCTAAGAGCACATGCTTGCAAATCATGAGAAGTATAGGCTGATTAGAGTTTACCACTTTTCTAACATCTTTAGCCTTAATAATCATGTTATGCTTCCTAGTGGGAGGTGCGGCAGGTGGTTTGTCGCGTAGACCCCTAGGTGTGCTCCCTTGATCCTTGGTTGATGGCTCAGTCGTAGATGTGGAGCCTTGACCAGGTTCGACCGCCTTGAGTTTCCTCCTTTGACGGTCTTGTTCACACTCTCTTTGCAAAAGTAGTTGGTCCTCATAAACTTGTGCAGGCGTGAGAGGTGTAAGGACCTTACGTTTGCCATCGTGCAAAAGTGTGTACTTATTCGCTCTTCCATCGAATGTGACATGTTTGTCAAATTGCCAGGGCCTTCCCAAGATGATATGTGTAGCATGCATTGGCACTACGTCGCACACGATTTCATCAATGTAGGTACCAATGGAGAAGGGAATGCGTACTTGTTTGAAGACTCGTACTTCACCATCCTCACTTAGCCATTGGAGGCGGTAAGGATGTGGATGCCTGGTAGTGGGGAGTCCTAGACTTTCAACCATGAGCAAACTGGCCACGTTCGTGCAACTTCCACCGTCGATGATGAGACTACAGACTTTGTCTCCTACCTTACAGCGGGTGTAGAATAGGTTTTCGCGTTGTAGCTGCTCATCCTCCTTGACGCGGGCGGTTAGCACTCGTCGTGCTACTAGGCAACCTACTTCTCCTCGTGTAGGCGAGCAAGCCTCCCCAGCTGGCTCTTCTTCCAGGCAGTCATCTTCTACTAGTTCGGGCACGTCATCACATTCGTCATCATCCGACACGATTTCGCCATTGTGAGTTATCAGCATTACCCGTTGGTTTGGACATTGAGATTGAATATGCCCAAACCCTTGGCACTTAAAGCATTTGATGTCCCTACTCCTAGCTTTAGGAGTTTCTTGCGGTGCCTTAGAAGTAGACCTGGACACATCAGAAACCTTGTTAGGTGTAGAATAGGCATTCCGGGTAGAAGCATTACCTTGGAAACGGTTAGAATAGTTTGATGTTGTTGCATTTCCAGCTTCGTGGGTCACTCTTCGTGGTTGGTTGCCTTTCCACGAGGTGGTGGTGGAAGGTTGGAAAGTACGGCCTCCCCGTCTTAATTTCTTCCCCCGTTCGGCCTTAATGGCGAGTTCTAGAAGGTCGTGCATGTCCAAGTAATGTTGAAGCTCCAAGGCATCCTGAAGGTCAGGGTTGAGACCCCTAAGAAACCTAGCCATTGTGGCTTCATTGTCTTCTTGAATGTTGGCCCTCATCATGGCCATCTCGATTTCTTTGTGGTAATCCTCCACACTCATGTTGCCTTGCGTGAGTGTTTGCAGCTTAGAGTGGAGATCACGATTGTAGTAGCTAGGAACAAACCGCTTGCGCATTAGTGCCTTGAGTTCTCGCCAAGTCCGGACACGTGGTTCTCCCATCCTCCTCCTCGTGGTCCTCACTTGGTCCCACCAGACGAGTGCGTAGTCGGTGAACTCCACGGTGGCAACCTTCACTTTTTGTTCCTCGCTATAGTCGTAGCAGTCGAAGACCATCTCGATGCGGCCTTCCCACTCCAAGTAAGCCTCAGGGTCACTTTTGCCTTTGAATGCGGGAACTTGTATTTTAAGCCCCTTGATTTCGTTTTTGGGCATGTCCCTTGTAGGCCTCTCAGGTCGTTCCTCATCCTCACTAGCGGAGTAGTCTTCGCCATTTGTGTCTTTGGTGCCATGGTTACTCCGGTTATGGGACCGAGAACGAGAGCCTCGCGTAAGGCTCCTAGACAATTCATCAAAACGAGTGTGTAGTGTCTCCATTTGTTGCTCACTGATTCGCCTGAGCTCATTCTTCATGGCGGCGAATAATAAGGAAGGATCAGTGGTTGCTTGTTGTTGATGGTGGTGTTGTTGCTCCATGCTTCCCTTGTTGCCCCTGCAAAGGTTAGAAGAAACAAAGAAAATGCAAATATAGTCCTCACTTCACTCCCTTAGTGTATCCCTCACGCTCGTGTGTAGTGTGCAAGTCACTCTATAAAGCTTACCAAGTACCTTACCTGTTGGTTTAGGTAGTTGAGTAATGTTGCTCGAGTCCAATAATTGTCACCAACTTATCCCCCCACAAGAGTACACAAGAATTCTTTGTTGTTGGTGAAGGGAAGGACGGTTTTGGGAAAGCTTAAAGGCGGTGGACAGATTTGGAAAGTATGGCCAAGAAAGGAAACTCTAAGAATCCTAAGATGTAGGAGTGGTTTCCTAAAAAGGATGAGAAAATATAGTAGGATATCCTAAAATGGAGGAGAAAATTTAGGAGATGTCCAAGAGTTATCCAAGTATATTACTTAGTCTCCTAAACGAAGTGGGAAAACAAGTTGGAGTTGGAAACTTCCTAATTCTTCTCAAGACAGATTCGGTTCCTCCTCTCTTCGGTTCCTCCTCTCTCTTACCCGCAAGCTTCCAGAAATTTCCCTCACAAAAAGCCACCCCAAGGTCGGTTCAAATCCCACTCACAAACCAGAATTGGAACCCTAAAATTTCCAGAATTCCTCCCTCTTATTCCTTTCCTAAGGTCGGCTACAAGAAACCTTAGAAGGCCTCTTAAGCAGCCGCCCACTATGCTCACAACACAAACCAGAATTGGGCCACTGAAATTTCCAGATTGCTTCCTTCTTGAAACCCTTCCCTAAGTCGGTTATCCTTCCTATAAGACTCCCTCTTCACAGCCGCGACTTACCCCAAACAATTCGGCTCTCTCTCTACTCCAAGAACAAGAAATTCGACCCTCTTTCTAACAAGACAGTTTCGGTTCTTGGCACTCCAGAAATTCTGCTCCAATGGACTCCCAAGGTCAAGCAAGTGATGTTACTCAAGAATCTCCCAAGAAATTCACACCTAAGCCAAGAAAGCCTCGTATGGATGCAAGATCTTACAAGAAACTCTTTATTCGAAGAGAGGTGCAAGTCTTCAAGACTCAAGATGGTCAAGAGCCTCAACGAAGAGTTGTGCAAGTGATCAAGAATCAAGAAGTTCAAGAAGAGGTTGGTCAAAACTTTTGAGTTCCCCTTTTTTTTTTCTCTCTCTTGATGTAATTTCTGGGTTGGGCATACGATACAATAAGACAGATTTGGCAATAAAAGTGCGGTGTTCCCTCTTGGGTTTCTTGTTACCCGATTGCTCTCTTTTTTTTTTTTCTCTTCGGTTCTGTTTTCTTTTGCTTTGTTTTTTTTTTTTCACTTGGTAATAGACTACACCTGACCGAATGAGTAAAACAATCCCAGAAACAAGGTCTGCCCGAAACACACAAGAACGCACCACCCTACTCCCTCAAACTAACAAAGTTTTTTCAAGACTTTCAAGAAATTCAAGAAAGTGTTCAAGAACTTCAAGAACCCTACAAACCTTGCGGGTGCTATTCAAGATTCACCACCCCAACAAGTTTTTACCCCCAAATCAGTTTAGACTTGGATAATCAATAACTACTTGGACAGATTCGGACAAACAACAAAACCCTAGCCGCAAAACCCTAGCCGCGCCTGTTTTGTTTTTTTTTTTTTTTTTGTATGCAGATTCGGCAAGGCTAATTGCTAGGCAGAATGGATGTCACTAGAGTATGAAATCTGGGCAGATTGGGACTAACAATAATAACACACAGCTGTCCAGAAATTTGATGCGACAACAACAAGAACTAGCGAACAGAATTTTTTTTTTTTTTGACGAACAAAACAGCAACGGACAGACTTGCAGACTCAAAACGAACAGATATGGAAACATAACACAAAACAAAAGCAACGACCAGAATTCTAGAGAACAAACGAAGGAAACGGCTCAACAAGTAACAATTCGAACAGAAAAATATATATATATATTTTTTAACAAACAAGGCAGCGGAAAATTAAGGAAAACTAAGACAAAAACTACGGATATAACGGAAGATACCTCCACCAAAGCTCTGAAGCCAACTGATACGTTCCTCGATCCACGGTCGAGACACGTAGCACGTTTGCCCAAGGATCTAGCGGGGATGTCCTACGCTTGGTTTGCGGAACCTTTACTCAAACGGACAACTCGATTTGATTGGAGGTGGTAGACGACACTCCGATGAAGGTGAATACTCCAGGGGAATAGGTCGGATGAACAATCAAGGACAGGACGCGAGATTGCTCAATAACCCTTGCCAAGCAAGTTAAAGGCACGAATTCTTTATGAAAGAAAACGAATGTACTAAGAATTTTATTAATCAAAAGCTAGTCCTTAACCTTACAAAGCTAGCCTATTTATAGGCTAAGGAAAACAATAAAGAAACCCTAAGTAATCCTAAAAGGGGTGGTCGGCCATCTTAGTGTAAGGTGGGCCGGCCCATTCTACTAAGTAAGCTATTCCAATAAGTGTCAAAGGCTAAGGCCCTACTCGGCCGAATCCCTTGGAGACCCACTTGAGTCGTCATGGGCTTGGATCAAGGTGTAATTGGCCTAGTGGTCTTTCTCTAAGCCCTCAATATCTTTGTGAACTCCATGTTGGTCTTGGACGACTCTCACCAGGGCTTGGAGTGATTCTTTGAACAGCTTGGCCCGTGAACGTGTGACTGGCCCAGTGGGACTCGGACTGGGTCATCGCGTGGGCCGAGGCCCGTGCACACATCAAATAGCCTCAAGCCGCATGTTACATTCAGTTTTTGAGAGTATTGAATAAAATTTTCAGAATTTCGTCTATTCCTTGTGGCAAATTCCCTTAGCTTGTGAAAGCTAAGTTGAACATCCTAGAGTTGATCCTAGGCTGTTCTTGACTTATCAATCAAGCACACATACTTGATTGTGGCGTCCTCTACCGTTAAATCTGTTCTTGAGTGGTCCAAGTTCAGGTTCAACTCCATCCAATCTTCATCGTGTTCCTCTAGATCCGAAGTTGCTTCCGCGTCTCGCATCAGCTGGCATCAGAGCTGGTTAGAGGTATCACGAATATCCTTTTTTATTGTTTTTAGATCTGTTTTAGTCTTCTAAATTCGTAGCTCAAGTGCTCGGGTTTGTCAAGTCCTAAATCTGTCTTGGTTGTTTCCTTGTCAGAAATCTGTCTTTGTTGTTTAGTTGTTGTCCGAAATTTTCTGTCCAGTTTTGTCTTGTGTTTATGTTCTGTTTAAATCCAAAAAAAAAAAACTATTGTGATGCATACCTTATTGTCATTCCCTTGTGTCGTTGCTGGAATTAATTTGCTGGGAAGCCGAACCTGTTTGCACTTGTTTCTTGAACCTTTGTGTTGTTGCTTTGCAAAACTCGAACATCAAAACCTTATTGGGGAAGTCTTGAGCTTCTTGGATCAAAGAGGTTAATCTTGGCAGTCTTGAAACCTGAAATAAACCTTCAACCGTGTTCTTGTTTTCATGGAACTTTGATCTTGAAACCAAATCTGTCCAAGTTGTTTACGTTAATTGCTGTGAAATTCTGGTCTAAACTAGCTGGATATTGTGTGAAAACACCCCAACAAAAGTCAAAAAAAAAATTCTAAGAATGATGGCTCTAGTTTCCAATTTTTGACCAGACTTCAAGTTTTACCAAATCTGATTCAAACTTGGACTTCCAAATCTGAACAACCTCCAATTCTTGACCAGCCTTCAAGTTTTACCAAATCTGATTCAAACTTGGACTTCCAAATCTGAACAGCCCTAGTCTTGGTCAACCTTCAAGCCACCAAATCTGATTCAAACTTGGACTTCCGAATCTGAACAACCTCCAATTCTTGACAGCCTACAAGTTTACCAAATTTGGTGCAAAATCTGACTTCCAAATCTGACCAGCCCCAAAATTTCGAATTTGAACCACTTGGGACTCCCAAATCTAACCAAACTCCAAGGTTTCCAATCCTTGGCAACCCCAAGTGTCCAAATCAGATCAAACTTTCCAATTTTCGAATCTTGAATCCTTGAATTTTCCCAAAACCGTTGGAGCAATTGTGACACCCGATTGGGCTGAGTTTTAGGTAGTAGATTGCCCATTATTTGAGCAGCATAAGGCCACCCAAAATACTCCAAAACCCTTACCAAAAAGACCACGGACCAGCAGCTCAACAAATTCCAGAAAATTGGGTTTCGGGTAGAGTTTTCTAGGATTTTCAAAATTTCAGCATTCAAGTTAATTGTCTTACTTTCTTTTGCGTCGTTAGTTATTGTCCAGCTATATTCTAAGTCTTGAGTCGTGTCTAGGTCTTCAGTCATTCAACTCCATTTTATTGCTACTAGCTTGTGTGTCACCTGTTGACTAGTCAAGAACGTACATTGCGGTGACGCCTAGTTTGTTCAACTCAAGCAACAAGCAAGCCAAGGAATTGCTTGGTAAGATTATTAGAGAGTGATACACTTGAGTGAAACACGAGTGTGAGTGACCTATACATCGTAATAAAAAAAAAAAAGAGAGAGGAACTCGTTTTGTTTATTTGTTTTGCAGGTGGACTAAATATGTCTAGTGGAGTTGGTGAACAAACCATGGACATCAAATTACAGTTGGAAGCCATGATGAGGGAGTTCAAACGATTGCTTAAGAATGAAATTGAGCCATTGCATGATCGAATTGATCAGTTGGAGAACTCGAGACCTCCACCTACCCCGAGTAAGGGCAAAGAAT
>NW_027266226.1:0-68777 GCF_036785885.1 Coffea arabica
CGTCCCCAGAATAGCATCAATGTAGGTCACCTTGCAAGTGTAGAGAATATTTGTATCATCGCGCTTCAGTACAGGATCTGGACGAACTTCTATAATAACAAAAAGATCCCCAGGGGGTCCCCCTCTCCTTCCAGCGTTACCTTCTGATCGAACCCGTAACCGGCTACCAGAATCAACCCCAGCAGGGACTTTCAAGCTAATCCGCTTCGACTTCCTCACGCGACCATCACCGCCGCATGTGTTGCATGGCGTGGTGGTCTCTCCAGCACCACCACAAGCAGAGCATGGCATTATTTGCTGGAACACACCAAGTGGGGTCCTTGCAGATGAGATAACCTGTCCTTGGCCCCCGCATGCACTACATTTAGCAGTTCTGGTCCCTGGTTTTGCACCTGACCCATCGCAGGTGCCACAGTTCTCAAGCCGCATTATTTCAATCTCCTTTTCAACCCCAAAGATGGCTTCTTTGAAATCTAAAACTAGATTGTACACCTGGTCTTCGCCTTCAGTGGCCCGGTTCCTAGAGCCTCTGGCACCCATACCCATACCACCGAGGCCATCAAACAAGGACTCGAATAGATCAAAGGGGTTGCTGAAATCCTACCATAGTGAACCAACAAGATGTCAAGATATGAGTAGTCAATACACAGGAGCCTCTCAAAGAAAGAGGATGGTTACTGTTTCCTCAGAGTAAAAGAAACTCACCCCCATGCCCATGGAACCTTTAAGCCCTGCCTCCCCATACCTGTCGTAAATGGAACGTTTCTCATCATCTGACAAAACCTGTCGCACAGAGGTTACTTTTCAACTTGGCAATTGCAAACAAATTTTCCCTTGACTACATTATTGATGGGCTATCAACTCAACCTTAACAGTTACGATGATCATGACATACCTCATAAGCATTGCTGATCTCTTTGAATTTCTGTTCTGCTCCAGGTTCTCTGCAAGCAAGTAATTAGGCTTCATTGAACATTTAAAAAAACGTATAATATACATCCTTAAATAAGTGCACAACTTATATGGAACAGAGTTCAAGGCTCGAAAATTTGGTGGCATAAAGAAAAAGTTCTAAGAACAGAACCAATCTAACGACTCTGGGTCACGTGCTATCAAATACCCATTTCAACGACATTAAGGCTACCAAAGTAAATTCATTTTCTTAAAAAAAAAAAAAAAAACTATAGCAAAACAAAGTTTAGGCCACCTTAAAGAACATTGAGCTATATTTCATATCAAACTGGGTTCAAAGCGTGAAGAAGTTCTCCACCCAGTGAAACTATATCTATAACTTGCCAATGTGATCTAAAGGTTTGGCTGTAACTCACAGTTGAAACCATTTTGCTAGAACACCAAATATCCTGTCTAACTCTGACTTAAAGGAGAGATGTACTTACAAAGTTTATCTGAAAATTAGAAACTGTAGGTTTGTCTAGCTAATGGTAACCATCTTACACATGTGGCAAAGCAGAAAATGGCAATGCTACAAAAAGGAATATAAGAAAAAGAAAGGGCACATAGAATTAGGTATTTAGCTTCAATTGTGTGGAATCATCTACCTAATACGACAGCCAGCTTCAAGCTTTCTGATAGATTATTTTGATAGACCAAATGGAAAGAAATCAAACCCTCAACCCTGATATGAGAAATGCACTGTAGCAAATAGCTGGAACTAAGTACTGCCTCAGTCTTTCATATGTGGCTATGTATCCTCAAATCAGTGTTACATACTAATCGATTTCAAGTTTCAATAACACTCCCCTCCAGAAGACTAAAGAGAATCAGAATAAGGGAAAAAAGAACTAACAATTAAAGAAGAAAAATTTTAGCATGGTCACTTTGGTCACCAAGTCGGTGTAAGCAACTATCAGAACTTCTTATTGGACATCACTGTCAGTCCCTTCTTTCTAAATCTAGGACTTTTGACGTAAATGCCTTGCATTATATGCTGTCAATAGCTGCTCACCACTTATTCATCGACACAAATAAAAATTTGTCAGATCATATCCCTTTAAGAACAACTAACATATGGCTCATCTGCGGTAGGTCAGATGGAGAGAGAATATAACATGTGGTCACTTTGTCATTGAGTTTGCGTGAGCAACTAACCACACCATCTTATTGGACATCATTGCAAGACCATTCTTTCTGAAGTAGGACCTGTGATGCAAATGCCTTGCACTAGATGTTGTCAACAGCTGCTCCCATTTGCTCATTGACACGCATATATTTATCGGATCAAATCCCTCTTAAGAATGAGTAAAATATGGCTAGTTTGAGGTAGGTCTGATATGGAGAAAAAATATTATATTGTTGAGTTGGATGCCCACTAGAAGATTCAAATGTTTCAGGTCCTAGTGAATCTTATACCAAAGATGGCTTCCAAAAAGGCTCATTACCAATAAGATTTAAAATATAGCATATGGTTGAGCAAAAAACGGTGAGTCATAATTCATGACCATGAATAGAACGTTCAGAACTAGAAAGTAGCTTTAGAAATTAGTCAAACCAACCTTGACAACTCTTATTTCCCATGCAAACTTAAAACACTTCCCAAGAAATTGGTCAAGAAGGTGGTGTGTCCCATGAGAAAGCAATCTGGACTATATGCTTGAGAAACTTGAATAAAATTCAAGAAATATGCGAGGAAGGTCCAGCTTTCATGAGCAGAAACATTTTCAGCTGTAACTATGAGATACAGCCCAGCTATTCCTTAACAAAGTAACTCCTAGTTATGATTTAAGGACATAAAACTAGAGCAGCCAAAATTGGAGAAGCAGACAGTTCCTTGATAAGATTTAGTGCAAGCACATTCAATTGAATTACATCGTCTACTTATATGTTTTAAATGACCCCTCTCATTATACATGTTCACCTATTAACTTCTTCCAGTTCAAGGTTTATCATACGGTAATCAATTTGTACCATGGAAAGACCAAGCAGATCGTCAAACAAAAAGCATTGATTAATACAGAAGACTAGGGATGCATATTAACAAAAGGACATCAAGCAAATTATTGAAGTTTGAAGGTGAAACTTACTTGTTCACATCCGGATGGTAACTTCTGGCAAGCTTCCTATATGCTGAACATGAAAGTATTAACAATCAACATCATAACAACTCAAAAAGATCAGACTGAAGGTGCACTTTCATGCAGAATGATGATATAAAGTATGTTTATGCTTCAGGCAAAGAACAGATACACCAATACAAACAGAAGGAAGAGAAAACAATAGATAATACAAGTATAAAATTATGGAAAAGCTTTTATAAAATGTACCAACATTTTTCCCACAGCAAAATTCATCAGGTAATTAACAAGTAGCTGAAGATAAAAAAAATGAAATTCAAGGAGACAATGACAACAGTCAAGACTACATAATATCTGAGCTTTCAAATAATAGAAAAACAGTTGTCAATTATCTGCAGGGTATTGCAAAGAAACTATCCCAGAATTAAGCTACAAACATTCTCCCAAAGACTAAATCTTCAGAATACTTTTTGCAATGGTGTCCAAATGTGTAATTAGAAGCTCTTAAGTACGTTAAACAGATACCATAACCATTTTCCTCTACTCTCGATGCAGAAAATAGAAATGTAATTGCTGCACTCCGAATTATGAAATAGTAAGGTTTGCCAGACATGCAATGATATAAGTTCCTAAACCCAGAAAGTTCAGGCAAAAGCTAACAAAGTAAGGTGCTCAGTTCAAGTGACATAAAAAATGCCAACTACTAGAACATTTTAAAGCAGCATGATATGGTGAGAAGAGTGAAGTTATACTAACCACTTTTGATTTCTGATTTGCTGGCATTTTTTGACACACCGAGGACAGAATAATAATCCTGTCCACAAGAGATAATGGTATGTTCATCACATGCCACCCAAAATAAGATACTGAAATCAAGAAACTTAAAATTTGTTACAGGTGAATCAATTAGGACAAGGCAATCAATTTAATTGTCTTACTTGTTGAGCTCTAACTGCAAATCGAGCTCCCCTTTTCTGACGTGAATCCTTGCACGACCCTGAGTTGAAAAGTACATGCAATGGACGTTGAGAAAAAAAGGTTGAACTTGGTGATGCCAATACTTTACTCCGGCTTGCAACACTGCAGCACAGAATTGAAAACATAAAAAGTATGTATAAGATCTGCATGTGCAATATCTGTTTGGTGAGAAGACAGCCAATGTCATACTGTAATTGGCATCCCACAAGTCACCAGCAATATAATATAAGTGCAAAGTTTGCTCTAGCCAGTTAAAAGGACTCATATGCAGACTTTACAAAAAAGTACATTGGTGGTGTGAACATCTGTTCGATTACAGCACTTTCAAAGATACTTTTTGGTTGAGTAACATTCTGTTACTTGGTGACCAAGAATTGGTAGTCAGTACCCCTACGACAGATCCTTCTTAACCAATCTTCGAAGTGAACAAACTACAACTGTCACAATCCACTTGGGTACTAGTATTCCTGTAACCAATGTATGAGCCCTGATATTCATCTGACCCACATGTCCATTCTAGCTCTTTGTACACTGTACACTGACCTGACAATGTATATTCTCCGCAAGATGAGGATAATTCAAAAAGTGGAGTGAACTTAACCAGATTTTGTGCTAGCAAAGAATAGGGTTTGCATGGGGTCGAAACATGTATGATATTAACACTCCCTCTGAAAATTTCCCAGAGGCAGCCATGTTTTTCAGCTATTATCCTATCTTATTTTAAGCACTGTGTAAGTGAGTGAGACTCTAAACATGTTGGAAGATGGTTTTCTTTTGTTAATCAATCAGGGGTTGGAGAGGTAGACACGGACCAAGGCTTGTTATGCAGAGTTCCACCAAGTCAGGTCACAGTCTTTTCATCTTTCAAGATCCAAAACCTCACATAGATCCCAGCATAAACATTAGATGATTAAGCTAATTTTTCAGATGATAAACAGTTCTGTTGTCAAGAATTCAGACAAATCATTATCGTCAACTTGCAACTAGGAAGTAGAATCAGATTAGCAATGATATAGAGTTTTATATCTTCCTATTAAAGTTGTAAAGTTGTACAATTAAAAAACAAGGAACAACCATTATATGTTTCAAGATTGTGGCTAAAAGAATTATATCTTGATATTCGTACAAAAAGAAAGTAAATATATGATCAGAAGATTGATTGAAAGTGCATTATATAGTTCCAGGAATTCAAGTGTGGCGTAGGTTTCTGGAGTTATAGGTGCACTTAAAAGAAAAATGGACTAGCCCCTCCAACTTAGATTGCTAGCACATTGCACAAAACACAGAAAAATGGCTCACCAATCTGGAGGCAAAGATAATTTGTTTGTAACAGTGAATCGAGCAACTATTTGAGGCTGAACTCCACACCGAGCCATCCATGTACTTCCACAAGGTACGATAGCCATTTATTCTCCTGCTACCAAGGCCAAAAACAATCGTCAACATAAGCATTTACAATGCGGTGCAAGATTTTTAAAAAAAAAAAAAAAAAAAACCGCAAGACAGCACAAGAAATTACTGTCCATCAAAACCTTTTCGAAGCACAACACAACTGCAAGACAACATAAGAAACTACTCTTCAGTAAAGCCTTATTGAATACCCACTATGACAAAGGCAATTGGACACTCCGGCTACAAAAGGAGGTAGGTAATCTACATTAGCTCAAGAAAAATCCTAATTTGAAATCCAAAAATGGCATTTTCGAGTGGATAAAGGGTGGGGAGGGGGGAGTCTTTCAATATAACATTCATATCGTACTGTATTGTGTTTTTCTTTCCTCTTGCTCCTTTTTTTTTTTGGCATCCTGCTAACACAGAAACAGCAATAGAGACCATAAATGTATCAGTCAAACTCCTAAACCTAGGGTTTTGCACCCAGTAATGATAAAAAATAAGCACAAAGGCATAAATTCCATAGAAACTAAGCAAATATACACATACAATTGAACAAACGAAAGAGAAGAAGGGATTTATTGAGGAACCGAAATGAGTAAAAACAGTTAAGATTGCGTGCAAACCTGAACTCTATTAGCGACTATTGAGTAGGGAATGATTTGCAGGATAGAGGAAGGGAGTTTGTTTTGGAGGGCGAGTGTTTTTTGTGGGGGGAGGGGGGCGGGGGGTTGGAGCGGTGGAGCTCCGGAGCAGAGAAGAAGTTTTTGGGAGGGCGGGCGCTTGGTGTCCGGCTCCAAAAGATGATGAGGCTCTCTCCAATAAGGTTATTGGAGAAAGAAAGCGAACAAAAAGGAAAACACCCAAAAAAAAAAGGGAGGGCTTTCCAGAACGCTGATAAAAAAACTCCTTCTTGTGGCCTGCCCACCGCCCAGTGTGCCCCTTCTGTGTTTTCAAACCATACACCTCAAGAAGAGAAAAATGTGTTAGTTGTAGTGCTCCATGGTCAGCACCAATCTAGTTTTAATGCTTAAAGTTTGGGCAAAATTAATTGTGGTCATCAATATTTGACATATGTGCAGTTTTGTTCTCGAAATTTTGGCAAGAGCAGAACTGCACATAATTTGAAGAATTATATGCAATTACTCACGGAATTTAGTCACGTTAAGTCATGTGAACATTAAATTAAATTCTGAATTAAAAAAGCAAAATAGTAACTAATTTTGAACAACAAAATCCGTGATAACTACTTAACTAGTAAAAAGAAGAAAATTTGTTAAACTAAAAAAATTAAAACTAGTCAGAGTACTTGGTCCATTGGTCCAAAATCCATGTTCACTCTTCATCTCCACCGCCCCTAGCAAAAATAATACTAATAATTAATTTTTTTGGTATTGATTAACAAATTATTGGTTAATTAGCTACCGACATACCATTATGTAAGTTATTCATATTGTTTAAGATTACTTTGCATTTTTATTTCTTTTTAAAATGTTTAATTCAACAAACAAGTGATTGCATGTGACTAATTCCATAAATATTTGAAGAAAAAAAAAAATCTGTCAAGTCTTAAATCTGCTTCAAATTGGTAACACAGGGGATCAAATTTGTTTTCGTGGAAGATTTAAAGACTAAAATTGCATCAAATACCAACCATTAGGGATTAGATTTGTTTTTGCTAAAATTTTAGGGACCAAAATTGCATAACTACCAAACATTGAGGATCAAAACTGCATTTCCCGTATTAATAATGTGTCGAAAATAATGATGGATTATGCTAAAAGGCTTCCGCATGAACTTAATGTCCAATAACGTATTATCGTGAACATTATTCCTTGGCAAATAATTTTTTACTTACATCATAAATATATGAATTAATATTCTATATACTAACAGTGTATATACTTTCACCACCAAATGCAAGACACATAATCTGAATTTGAATTTCAAATCCAAATTTTATATATATATATATCATACATTCAACCGTGATAGTATATACACCATCAGTGCATATAAGATTTATTCTAAATATATTTTCAAACATCTTTTTTAAATATTTTTAATCAATTTTTATTTCACATACAACGAGTCGCAAAAAATGCTATAGTATTATTTCAAATAATTTCCTATCAAAACACACTATCACTATGATAGTATATAAATTCCGCATGTTAAATTAAACCGTAGTTATCTCATGCAAACCTTTTGTTTTTTTAACGTAAGTTATCTCATGCAAACTTATTTAGACATAGTGATTGTCTTCTCACATGATTAAGTGATAGACATAATAGTTAACTTGTAGTAATTAGGCAGCAGATAGGTTCAACTTGTACGCGTATCCCCGGGTTCAAGGACATTAAAATCCCAATGTTTCATTATTATATAGCTTCAATTAGTTTTTATTACTCAACCAAACTATAAATGTAGTTATTAATGGTTGTAACAGAGACTATCGCGTCAAGCCGACCTTAGCTCAGTTGGCAGAGCGGAGGACTGTAGTGTTGACTGTCATCCTTAGGTCGCTGGTTCGAATCCGGCAGGTCGGATACTTTTTTCATTATTTTCCCCTGCTCACTTTCCTTTCGATTCCTTTCATTGGTGGTATTTCGGGTGCATGACGAAAATAACCTTTACCTTCTGTATCCTTTTCACTTTCCTCCCAATGGACATATACTCCCAAATGCATAATTGCTAAATAGTTTATATTTACTTCCATTTTTATCTAGATTTTTTATATGAACACCAACCAATTGGTTGGGATGCTTGAGGAAAAATTGGAAATAAAAAGGAAGGTAGGAAGGATAAATTAAGATCAGTTACATGCTTTTCTTCAGGGTAAAAATAAACTATTTGATTAGGAAAAAAAAAAAAAAAAAACCTTACTGTTGTTGTAAAAAATTCCCCTGCACTTCTTTCCTAAGCTCCCAAAACAAATTGCATCTTTTCTCCTCTACCCCTTGTAGCTTTAAAGTCTCTTTCTCTTTTTTTTCTCACCTCAACTCGCAAGCAATATTGGGTAGCAAAGCAACCTATTCGTCAAAATCTATATACATATGTATTACAAGGGAGGTTTTAGTTGATGCCTTCTGAATGGCTTCCAAATCTCCCATACTTTTTTTTTCTAGATTTTTATTTATTTTAATGCATAAATTCAATTGAAAAGTTTGAAATAGTGATTTACAACTAATCTTATGACAATTCAAATTTAAAATTTTAAAAATTTCCACTTCAAATGAAGCCTCAATAAATAGTTTATTGTTTATTTTTAGACTTTAATCCCTTTTTCCTTCCATGATTAAAGAAAATAAATTTGGATAATTTGATTAGTCCTATAGTAAAATTATTCAACCCATTACAACTTTATCACTTTAGCCTGTTTTACTCCTTGATTAATAAAGATTGATTTGTCAAATCAGAGGAATAATATGATTAGTCCCATTTTTTAATCATTTATATAATAATATTTTTAGCACACTCCTTTCAAGTATACATATAAATTTGTCAAACATTCAGATGACATATACAATTAACTTATTGCAACTAAATCAATTTTTTTAGCCTTAAACTTATCCTATTAGACGTTTATTCCAACCAATGAAATAAACACTTTGACATACAATGTCATTTAGATAATTTTTGACATGTGCAAAACTCCATCTGAATAATTTTTCATATAACATGTATATCAAAAAGTCCACATAAAAAAAAATTTTATATGAATTTTAAATTAATAAAAGGGGCATTTAGATGGTTGTTTTTTGGAGTGTTTATCAAAAATTTTAAACAAATATTTGTTTTAGCCAATTATCTTGGCTAGTTGTCACAAAAAATAGTAGTATTTCACCAAAGTTATACCCAATTACTTTTTCTTGCTGATTATAATTATAAATTTTTATTTGGAAAAAAAATTTGAAAAGTGAAGTAACAAATCCTAAATAATAAAAGGAGTAGAAGAATAGGAGTACAAGGTTGGGAAGAGCAAAAGTGAGGTAACAAATCATAAATGGTAAAATGAGTATAAAGATAAGAGTATGGGGTTGGGGAGGTTAAAGTTAAGAGAATTGTAGTTGTGGGTTGAGATGAAAGTATCAAAATGGGTGATTTATGTGAGTTAAATGTATATAGTTTTATATGATTTTGGTTATGTTACACATTTACGAACCACTACAAAATTTTATTTATTTTTTCGCCCATATTATTTGAGCAACAAAATAAGATATCATTGTAATCAACAAAAATAAAAACACATTATAATAATAAATAAATTTTCACCTAAAAATAAAAAATTACATAGAAGAACCAATAGTGGTGAGTTTCAAATTTTACACTCTACAAAAATCTCAAAATAATTTAAGCGTGAATGCAAGAAATAAATTAAAAAGGAAAGAAGGGAGTAGGATAAAAATTAATAAAAATTAAATAATAGGAAAAGAAAGTTAAATATACCTTTGCAAAAAGTAGAGTTAAATACACCTTTGCAAAAAGTAGAATACAATTATTTTATTTGTAGTGATTTAAATTTACTTACTAATGAATTTGATTTTACATCTAATTTAATTAGCACTAAATAAGTTGTCCCAATCTATCCATTTAAAAGCTAATAATTAATGGGTTCAATTAGGTTACCCATTTGAAACTAATAAAATTGCATACCTGTACTCATTTGTTGAAGAATGAGTTGAAAAATTGGTCACTTTTTATAATTATAAATGGATGGAAAAAGTAGTAGAATGAGAGGTAAATAAGTTGCAAAATTAGGTAAGAGATTGTGCAATTTGATAGAATCAAGGTAGGGTAAAGGGAAGGTAGAGTTTTTTTTTTTTTTTTTTATGTGACGATACCAGCTAACGTAGCCTACTTCTACTTCTACTCATACTCTAACCTACACTACGGGGGAGAGGCTCAACGGGATTTAGAGAAATCAACAGATACTGAACTATCATCGGTCCAGACGAGTATGGATTTAGAAGAAGTCACAATAGTGGCATATTGATGGACCACTATCAGATCAGACAAGTGCATTACGCACTTGTATAGATTTAAAAGAAGCCACATATAGTGGTACATTGATAAGAGACAATGTTCGAACTCTTTACCTCCTACCCCCATCAAAATTTAAAATTTTTAGTGGTGGCCAACAGTCTAAAAAGTCGTTGGTTTGAAGATAAAGTATGTGAGAGGAAGAAAATTGAAGAGATGTGGAAAGTTGGATTAGGAAGGCAAGAAAGAAAGTAACGAGGAGTAGAAGAATGTTGAGGGGAAATAGCACAAGAGGAGAGAACATGGAAATAAGGAGTAACAATGTTATACTTGGTGTATTTTTAGTATTTTTTAGGTATTTTTATGATCTTTGCTCATATTTTTTAATTTAGTTTAAGGTTTTAGATAAGTTATATAAATACAATATAAATTAGATACTAAAATAGCACTCTTTTAAAATTTTTAACCACATTTTCATGTAATTAATGTAAATAATTCATTTACTATTATTATTATTCTATTAAACATAAATCCGTGCACGGGTTACAGTTAGGGGTGGCAATTCGAGTCCAATCAGGTTGGCGGGTCGGGTCTTGCAAAAAAATCTGTTGACCCGAACCCGACCCGTGACGGGCTAGTATATCTGACACGAACCCGAAAATTTTGGGTTGGCGGGTCGGTGGGTCGACCCGAAATGACCCGAAAATTAATTTTAATTTATTAATTCATCACTGTAAATTCTAATAAAATCAATTTCTCACAAAATTAATTACATCATCAAGTAATAAAAATTTAAATAAATAATTTCAAATCAAATCTAAAATAAATTAAACACAGTAAAAGTGTTTTATTCCAAACCAAATATAAAATAAATTAAAACTAATTATATTATTTGTCCAAATATAATAATTTTAACTTCATACAAGGTAAATAAATTCATTTAGGATTAAGTAATTAATGCCTTTGAAAAAAAAGAATGATTTAGTTTAGTTAGATAAAATAATTTTTATGTTTATTAAATTATTTTTAATTTGTAAACGGGTCATATCGGGTCATATCAGGTCACCACGGGTTGACCCGAAATTGACCTGTTTTCTTTTCGGGTTCATCGGGTTCGACCCGAACCCCAAAAACTTCAACCCAAATCCATTAATTTCGTGTCAGGTTCGTGTCGTGTTTTTGGATCGTGTCAGAAATTGCCACCCCTAGTTACAGTACTAGTTTTGAAGTAATAAAGGAGAATGTAAGCTCAAATGGCACAGCGCGGCTGGAAATTAAAGATTAATTGTTTTCACAAATTATGAAACAACTTGTTCTTTGCATGTAAGACGCCTTGTACTCCAAAATTTATCGAAAGACCCATTTTGAGAACTCATGATCCCTGTATCTTGCAGTTGTCATTAAACATTTACAACTTTCTTGAAACTCACAAAGAGTCACTCTTAGAATTTTTTTTTTTATTCCCGCTCACTTGACATGTCACAATTGATAAGGTATTGCTTGCTTATATAATTGCGGATGGTACAGAACCTGGTTGAGGGTTTTACTATTTTTAACATAAATTATATATTAAAAAAATTTATTTAATTATATCATTAACATATTTTTTAATTATTTTTTATTTTATATATATCACATTAAATAAATATTATAATATTTATTTTCAAATTTTATCTCAAATAATCTACCATCCAATCACAAAACTTCTGTGATATGGTCGTGCATGAAATAAAAAAAGATTTTTTTGATAATAAATAAAAAATAATTAAAAAATATGTTTATAATTGGAGAAAAAAAATTCAAATACTACTAATAACTAAGAAACTATATGCCCACTGCGGGGGCAGTAGCATTGCAGTAGAATCCACCTGTCAGTGCTGCAGACATCTTTAACGCCTCAGTCCTCGGTCCATTTGGTCACCACCACCACCATCACCACCACCACCGCCACCTTCCCCCACTTTCTTTCTCCTTATTTCTCACTCACTCTTTCCCCATCTCGCCGTCCTTCATTTCCCCTCTCTCTTTTTCATACAACCACAAGACCTTCCTGGCACGGCACAAAAACACGTACTACTACTACTCTTTTATTGGTTACCGCTGTTGAGAGTGTTGCTTTGAAAATGGCCACGGCGGTCACCACTCCTCCACCGCCCTCCTCCTCTTCTTCTTCATGTGGGCCCAAGTTAGAATCTTTGGCAAATATAGACATAACTAAGTTATCTCAGTCAGAGCTTTACACCCTCTCCAAATGCTCCAATTCCGCCTTCGACCTTCACCGCTCTGACGACGTCGTCGTCCCCAACATCGATCGTTCCCTCTTTAACGAGTCCTCTGGTAGCCGCCGTCAAACCTATTCCCGCCTCCGCCAAAGCCACCATCATCACCACCACCTCCACCCACGTACCCGCCTCCCGGGGTTACTTCCCGGGCCTAAACATTCCCCTTCTGCTGACCCCGAAAACCACGCCATTCTCCACTATTTAAAACACTATCTTAACCACAATTCAGCTACCAATTGCCCGCCTCCACCACCGCCACCGCCTCTGCCACCTCGACCACCTCCCCCGCCTCCACAGCCGGTGGGGTTGGGATTGCAAGAAAAAATGGCAATTGCGGTGAATGTTGTGGAGAAGAAGAGGAAGAGGGGCGGAAAGGTCAGGTGGAATCCGGGGTTGTTGGAAAATGGGGTGGGGATGGAGCTGGAGAGAGTGAACAAAAATGGGCTGGAGGTCGACTTTGCGGCGTTGGAGAGTAATGGGGATGAGTTTTATAGTGCTGAATTGGGGAGAAGGACAATGGGGTTGGAGACAGAGGAAGGGGTTTTAGAGTTTTTGAGGGGTTTAGAGGGACAATGGTGTAGTAGAAGGAAGAAGAGGAAGTATGTTGATGCTGGTGATTTTGGCGATGCATTGCCCATTGGCTGGAAGCTCTTGCTTGGCCTTAGAAGGCGAGATGGCCGTGTGTGGGTGTATTGTCGCAGGATCATAAGGTTGTTATCCCACATTTTCATTTCTTTGTGGATATCATTCATAGTTGTTGTACGCGATAAATGTTTGTGGATGCTTTTTTCAAACTATGCTTTTTTGTGGATATCAGTCCAACTAGCAATGTTTGTTAAATGATATCCACAACATTTGCATTTTAGTTAAATGTTTGTTTTCCTCTGTGATACCTTCATAATATATCACCGTTGTGCTGTGATATGATGATTTTTTATTTTTTTAGTGCTTGAACTCATGCTGTCTCAAGTACTCTGTAAGCAGTAATCCATATTCTTGAAAGCATGTGCTGCTTCGTAGAACCTTGTGGAAATATTTTTGTTGAGATTATGTGAGACATTGTTCAAGGTTTACTTTGTGGTTCATGATTATTACAACTCAAAACATGACAATCAGTATTCACGTTTGTTATATAAGAGTTTTTTTTGACAATTGTGTTGACCAAACATTCAGTTGTAAGAACTTGTGGTTTTGTTTGTACATGTATTTGGAGATGCTCCTTCAGAGATGACCCATCATGCGTCCCTTTCTATCTTATTGTGTGATTTTAATTTGAATCATCATATCACGACTTTTAAAGCATCAAAATATTGCGTTCTGAGTGGATAAGGTCTTCTCGCTTTACTTTTCTCCTATGAAACATTTCTTAGAAAGTCAGTTTGGTTAAAGTATACTAGATCTTCAAGCTGTGGTCTTTTTGGTTTTATTATGGATGAATTGTCTTTTGATGATTATTGTTGAGTAACTTTTAAAATATTGGCATTCTTACAGAGACAGTCCGTAGAGGATCCATAGGTTGTTTTGTCATTAAACCAGCAGGAATATCAACTCTTGTCGGATGCAAGAAACATGCATCTAAAGTGAGGATACATAGGGCACTCTTTGCCTATTAAGTTGATGTTCTACGAATCATGAGTTTAAAGCATTTCCTGCACTATCAGGTCTAGGTGTTTAACACATAATAATATGTTTCATTTCTATGGGTTTTATTGCACATGCAGCACAGATCTAAACCTGCTCCTGTGCCAAAAATTGTAGACCTATGGTGTGCATCTCAATGCCGTCTTTTGAAGCCAATTAATTTGACAATTCTGCAGCTGTATTGTTTGTTTTGCATTACCATTATGACCTGCCTGATGCTACTTTAATACTAGCAGCAGGAGGAGTGGATCATTAAGGTAAAACCATCTCATCATGGTCAGCATGGCAGAGTTGACGAGAATGGCATGTTGATGACAGTCTGAAATTAGGTTATCTAAAAACTGTCTTTTAAGTTTTTCAAGACTCAGAGAATCGTCAGGGTCGTTTTAGTCCATCTTATTTGGTTTGTCCGTTTTAATTAGTAGCCTTAAACTTATTGAGTTTTTGGTAACTTGTACTTGTTTGTCCTCTATGAATATTGGTTTTTAACTGATTCTTGGCGATAATATGATATGTAATTGAGACGGAAGATATGCAAAATCTCTGTTTCGCGTATGGAGGTACAAACTTTTCATTTCACTGTTGAAATGTTTGATCTAACTTTGCACAGTTTTGGAAGCTCTCGATATTTCTAACTAATTCATATTGTGTTAGGATAACTGTGTACATAATGCGCATATTCTGATGATTTAGTGATTTAATTACGATTGAAGCCAAACATCTTCTATGATCCGCTTGGATGTCTAGGCGTCCCCAAGGACAATTGTTGCTCTTAGGTGTTAATACTTTTTCCTTGCATTGTAATTACCGGGTTGCGATCCTTCAGATTCTGAAGCTCAAATTTCATATTTATCATTGATTTTCTTGCAAAGTGAGCTAAAAGGTAAGTAATTATAATGTCATACAACTTGTGTATATCAATTACTTTCTTCCTATAGCAAACCTAATCTATCATGTTTGGTATCATTACATATTAGAATTGGGTTTTGATTGGTCTTCTATGCTTCTAGAACCTTTTCACTTTTCCCCTTTTTTTAATTCTAGCTGGTAACCGCTTTTTTGCACGTAATATGATAAAGTACTTGTGTAGAGTGCACGTTGTGAAATTGTACAATCTGTGATTAAATGTAGCTTTTTTTCCTTAAAATGGACATTTTGGCACCAGCTTTCTTTAGATAATGAAGAAAATTCCTTGAGGAAACATGCCAATCTCTAGAGCAACAGAATATTAATGATATCTACCTTTCTGGAGTAGCTAATTTTGTAACTAGATGAAAATTGTCAATTTGGCCAGGGTTATGGTTGCTTAAGCCTTAATCCTATTTGAAAATTTTCTTGTTGGCTAACATCTAGGATGACCTACCTACCTCTCTCTCTCTCTCTCTCTCTCATGGAAGTTTGGGAAGGGAGTGCATTTTGCATATACTTGGCCATTACAAGATAATATTAATCTTTTGAGGCATGGCTACCTTAGCAGTAACTATCTGTTATGTTGCCAAAGTAGTTCATGTAGTAACTCGTTCAGGGGTTAAGGTTTCATTAAATTTCATATGCAGCACTTTTATGCAATAGTCATTGTTGCTGGAGGTTTAAGGTATATGCGTCGTGGAAGATATGTGCATGCACAGAGTCTAAGTTTACAATTTCTCTGGCCCCTTATAATAGACGTAAGTTCTGGGAGGATAGTTGCCTATTTTTTTTTCCCCCTTTTTGTCTCTTGTCTACTTTATTCTTTCCATTAAACTTGGCTTAAGGCAGTATCGCATACCAAGATGTTGCTTTTCAATGATTTGGAGCTGAATTAATTAATTAATATTTGATATGTTATGCAACATATTAACTATTGTGGAGGTGACAAATTGATGAGTAGTTCATTTACTTATCATGTGCGATTTGACTTTCTACTCCATATTTTTTGTCATTTGTGCTGCTAATGTATGTTACTCATTCTTCTGTTGCCAGCCCTATTGGGGAACAATTTCTCTCCTGCAAGGAGGCTTCATCATTTTTGCGCTCCTATTTTGAGGCCAAAAGCTCAAGTCAGCCAGTGGATCAGGGGAATTCCATAGTTGAGCAAGGTGGTGCTGTGGCTTCACGAAGGGTAAGTTACTAACCTGTTTGTCTTTGAGTTTTTCCTCAAAAATTTCTGCAAATATGATTTATAGGCTATGGAACAGAATGCAGGTTCTATCACCAATGCTTATCAAACAAGTCATGAGATTGTCCCCTACTTGACAGCATCTGGTGGTCATGATAATGATGTTGGCTTAATGGATATAGACAATCTCCCTGAGGTTCAGGTTCAGGACCTTTTTGAATGTTACAAATGCAACTTAACATTTGATGAAAAGAATTTGTACCTGCAGCATCTTATGTCATTTCACCAGCGGACTACAAGGAGGTATAAGTTTGGGGATGCTGTAGCAGATGGGGTGATAATCAAAGATGGAAAATTTGAGTGCCAATTCTGCCACAAGGTCTTCCTAGAAAGGCGTAGTTATAATGGTCATGTCGGGGTTCATGTCAGGAACCATGTCAAAGGTTCAGAACTGCCCACTCCAGATTCTGTCCAGAAGAGTGTTGATTCTCCTTCATGGGAGGGCCTGTGCCGGAGGACATCTAAAAATGCTCTAATTGAAATAGCTCATAATTTTACATCCGCTGCTTCTAGTGCTGGACCTAGTTCTGCTGCTGTTGAAATTTCCCACCCTAGTGTAATTAACTTGAATGAAACCTTGGCTGGCAACACTCATGTTGGAGCAACTTTGGTTTCTGAGCCTTCACAATTGGAAGGTCTAAATGCTGGGAGAACGCTGAATCTAGACTTAAATCAGCATAAAAGTGATTCTTTTATGGATGATGGGAGAATGAGCATGTGTAACAATAGGCAGGCTATCGAAATTAACCTGAAAGAAGTTCATACAAAGGATGCTGAGCAATCAGATGCTGAAGAGTTGAAAGAATATGGAAACAAAAATGTAGAAATAGGTTTTGGACCTAGGTCTTCTAAGCAAAGTGATGATGTTGCAAATTCTGAGGGACCGATGGGTGAGGAAACTGTGCATCATAGTGGAATTTCTTCCTCCTCAACACCATTGGTGCAAGCATATGACTACTTTTCTTCTGTCCCAGACAAGGTAATGAAATGCATACAGTAACTTTTAACATAGTGATAACATCTTGGAACGTATAGCAAGTTTTGGGTGGTTGTCATCTTTGAGTCAACACCTAGAAATGGTTGTGTTGTGTGAATTCTTCAGTTCCAATATGAATTGGACATTGTATTACCTGCAAAGAAGATCAAGTTTTGTTTCACTAAACTTTTGCACCACTTCATGTCTAGACTGCTTGACACCATGTCACGAGCATTTTCTGCTCTCCCCGGCCTGGGTTATAGAAAGCTTTTGTCAGCTTATTTTTCAAGAGTTAAGAATAGTAAAGCCAATTAATATTTTTTGTTTTTATTGAACTAGGACATTTTTGAAGTGCCGTGCAAGATAGAAGATATTACAACAACCACAAATGACATTTTTGTGGAAATTCAGCAATTTCTTCTAGTGAACAATATGATGCATTTTTCCTTTTAATTTGCCCTGCTAAATTAATATGGAATCTGCTCTTTTTCTAACTGCACATCCAGATTTGCATAAAGTGACAGGGCAGAATTTGTTCCTCTAGGTTTATGGTTTCTCAGATTAAATTTTTAAAATTTTCACCTTAGCTCATTATCGTCGCATATGCTTTAAACTTGTGGCAATCAAAAAATCAAGTTACTGACATTTCTGAAGTTTGTAAGTCTCACGTTCTTAACTGTCTGCAGTTTTGACTAATTTAACAGAGGGTGTAGATTCGGTAAACCTAGAAATGAGCTGCTAAATTTTGAGAATCTTAGAATTAACGGAACAGACATACAATTTATGCCTTGCATGATGCTTAGAGATTAATCATGGAATTGTTGGGTAGATCTGGGACCTATCAATGGGGATACTCCCTGTCCAGATTTAATCGGTTGCCCAGAACTATTGTACTCATATATATATATATATATATATTGATGTATGAGAATTTGTTCATTGATATCCATGTTTATTTGTAGGGAGATGATGAATTTTTCTTGGAAAGCCAGAAACTTGGGAATTTGCCAAGCTTTGAGGAGTTGGAGTTGGATGATATGGGACCCTTCAAATATGATTTTGCAGATGGGCAAGAATCATCTTTGCCAGAGGTCTCCAGGGATTTGGCAAGTGATACAGGGAAGGGAGAAGTATTGAATGCTTCAGTTGGATTGGATTCACAGGCAGATCAACTAAATATGACTGGCACTCATCAATTCACAACCGTGTGTGTGTGGTGCAGATCAGAGTTCAAAATTGAGGCTTTTGATTCAGAACTTCAGTCGGATTCTATTGGATATATGTGTACAACTTGCAAGGATAAAATATCTGGGCATTTTTCCAGGATCTGTCATTGAGTTCCCATCTCTTCTGAGGTTCATGGGCTTATTTAGTTTGGGGCTGACTCTGCAGATACACAGTGGTAATTATTGTGTGCTCTTTCTGATGGATAATGTAAAAGTTGTATCAAGATTCTTGGACAATCTCCTCTTTTGCTTTATGAATTCAAAATTTGCTGCTTCTGCTCTGATGACTTTTTGACATCAGTTTGATGTTGTGCATATTTGGGGAGTAGTGTATCGTATTTTGGGTGACTAGACAACTGAAATTCAATTTTAGTGGTCTTATTTCAAATTGGTGATTGATTTCAGGTTTTGAATCGAAATTGAGTTCTGCTAGTTTAAAAGCTATGAAATGAAGCCTTCAACACTGCTTACGGGGTTAGAATTTTCAACACTAGGCTGCGTATATGATCAAAAGGGGCATAACATGAAGACTTTGACTGCTTGCCTTTTTTTTTTTGAATATATATACCCCTTGTTTTGAGCCTACTGCCTTGATGTTTTATCAGCTGGCTGAATTTTGAAGCAGATGAACCCCAATAGAAAATAATTTGGTTGCAACTGAATCCTTCTGCTGATTTATTTGTTATTATTATTATTATCTTCTTCTTTTTGGGTTCATATTCTTATCAATTCCATGTCCTTGGTGGCTCTTTCTTTACGCATGTCTCCTCATCCTGCAGGGATTGTTCGCTACTGACTGCTTTCTTTTGCTTCTGTTGCTGGGTGGTTGCTCGGTGAAAGACTCCTTGCTGGTAGTAGGAAACGTGACTAGTATGTTCATACCTACATAGCATGGATTACCTAGCTAATCAATTTTGGTCGTAGGCTTACCAAAAGTTTGTCTATGTATGTATATGTTGTGCTTATATGATACAGTCCTAGATATAGTTTCTCCTAGTATCTTGGAGCTAAGGATTGAACTTCACAAGCATCAGTACTTAAATATTTATATATAGTCATCTGTTCCTGGCACCGTTTTTCATTTTCTTTCTTTGCTGTTTAAATGCTTCTGGAAGGTTGGATTTATTAGTTTGCAATATGTGCACAGGTAACAAAACTGAAATTCTTCTACATGCTTTTTTCGGGTTCTAGGTTTATCACACAGATAGGATGTGTTTCGAAAACCATGGGAATTGTAAGAGGGGGGGAAGGAGGGGAGGTAAAACATGCTTGCAATGTAATTACATGGATGTATCTTTGTTTAGGTGCCTGACGGATTATTGTTGCAAAATCTATGTTGCTCGTCTCTGCAAAACTCGTCAGAACATCGATTCTAGTTATCAAATTCTATAGAGGGTTGGAACTATGAACCCAAGTTTAGGCAGAGTGGTGAACGAACACAACCCTTTCCTAGTCTTTTTGGCCACTTTCCCTCCTATTCTGCCTTAGCGGTGAACAGAAACATCTGCATTGCCTTCCTTATTTACGAAGGGACTTTGGTCATTTCAAAGATGCTTTTTACATTATTTTGACGGTCTCTGTTGTTCGAAGTAGTTATTGGAACGTGCATGGGTTGGGACTATTGCAGGGCAAGCAACTATGGTTTTATATGCTTCCAGGGGTTGGGAATATTGCAGGGTAAGTAATTATGGTTTCTATAGTTCTATTCCAAGCCTCCAAGAGATGATGATGAACGTCCATGGCCGGGGTGGGAATTTTTAAAGTGGATGGATTCGGTATCGCCCCTTCAGTACGTAGTTGGCTGGGCATCTGATTCTTCGAATGTCATTTGAAGATAACGAGCATTTGTTTAAAGTTCTGAACACTTAAATCACGCATATAGAATAAAAGAAGTTGCCCCTCTTGACCGCTGTGTACTGGACTGACTGTAAAGAACTATTTATTATTACCCAGAAAAAAAAAATGTGGGGAACAGAACTTATGCTTCAGCTTAGTCTCCCCTTGCGACTTCTACAGCTTGAGGTCTTACGTACGACTTACAATTTGGTATCTCGCGGCTAAACAGTGTTTTCAAGTTCACATCTTGTAAACAGTCAAATTGCCCTGAACAATTAATTTACGCAAGGGCGGAACAGATTTGAGTTCTACAACATCTACTGTACAATAATTAAAAAAAAAATTTTTTTTTTGGGGTAAGAAAGAGTTTAGCTCCTTATATTTGCAATTAGACCAATAATTTGCATGCATGAAAATCTTATCATATCCACCCTTCACTTTCCCTTAAAAGGACCTTTGTCCCTCCCAAATCTTGAACCGGGTCTTTTAAGGAATATCTTATTCCTCTAGTCAAATGGCGGGTTATCGTTGTAATTCGTAGCAGTAGTGTTAGTTAAATCATAAATGTCACCGCAAGACGAAACCAAACTTTAACCTCCCGAGTTCCTGCAAACTGTGAAAGAGTTCCATTACATCTACTGCTTACATTCTCATTGGTTTGTCAGTTGTCTTCGGTTTTTGCAGGAAGTCTCCAAAGTCGAGAACTTAGCAGGGGGTTGTCAATCTTTGAATCATACAAAAGTTGACAGTTACTGGTATGGAGACTGTTACTTGTAAAACATGCCATCGAATATCATCAGTAACTAAACAAACGACCAAAATCCGATGCCATGGATGCCAGGGAACTATTTTGATTGGCAATAGTCAAGTATCGGTTCCGTTGGACATAAGCAAATGGGCGAGCCATGATCAAGATAACATCATCACTGAACGAAAACGGTTCCATGATTTCAGTAAGAAAATCTCAGGTATCAGCCCAAGAAGTTCTCCCAGCTTTAGCCAATTTCCTACTGCAAGAATATCAGATACACCACCAAGAGGGAAGCGAGCACTACTTTGTGGAGTATCTTACAATCAGAATAAGAAATTCAAGCTCAGAGGAACAACACCAGATGTAATGAACATGGCAAAACTGCTCGTTCGGCAATTTGGTTTCCCAACTAATGCTATCATTGTCCTAGGAGGTATTGCCGGTAACAATTACTGATAAATGTTGTTGAAAGCATACTAGGGGCATGAGATTGAACATCTGTTAGGAATTGAATTGTTTCTAATTTGAACATAGACATCAGGTTATTGTATCTTTACATTCATTTGAACCTTGTTCATCTTATCCTGTGGCAGTTGTTACAGATTTTTCACTTGGAAATACTTTCTCAGTCTTATATCTTGGTATAATTGTAACTGAGGCCTATTACACTTTCCTTAGTAGTTTTCTTCCATTCCTGATGTAGTACCATATATGTTACTATTTCCAATTGATGCACCTTACAAAGACACTAAACAACTTGTAGATTTTATGTCATATGAGCCTCCAACAAGGATGAATATTATACGGGCCTTTGACTGGCTGGTGAAAGACTCGCAATCAGGGGATTCTTTGGTGTTCTATTTCTCGGGGCATGGCACACAACAACTTGATCTTGACGGCGATGAGATCGATGGTTTTGATGAAGCAATCTGTCCTCTTGATTTTGAGACTGCAGGAATCATAATCGATAATGACATCAATAAAATGATTGTTGAACCGCTTAAACAAGGCGTCACACTTCACGCTATAATTGATGCTTGTCACAGTGGAACTGTTCTTGATCTGCAGCGAGTGTACGACCATAACAGGTAAGGGCCTTTTTTCGATGGTTTCATTTTACTGCTTGTGCATATTTTGGTTCAATACTAAATTACTAAGGGATATAGGCATTTAATTTGGAAGAGAAACGACTCTTTTTAGTGTTACATTATGGTCCCACAATATAGATTTCAATTGACAGACTGGATTTGATCATATTACTTCTTACGAGTCAGAAACCTTCAGGCTAACAAGATCCACTAAGGAAGAAAAAAGTCAAGTCATTGAACTAAAGGACCCTATATAGCGTAGCATCCGGTCCATATTACGCTGATATTTTCTCGTTCTGAAGTTTATTGGTTGAGATTAAGCTTCACTTTCTCCCTCTACTATATTGTGTGTAATTGATGATTATAAATCCATTTATGGGAGTTACATAGACCCCGTTGCAGATGTTTTTGGGTAAAATTTTATTTCTTTTTCACACTAGGGGGAGATGGAAAGATAATTATCCTGCATCAGGTGCTTATAAAGGTACAAGTGGAGGGAAGGCCATCTGTTTCAGTGCTTGTGAGGACGATCAACAAGCTGCAGATACCTCTGTAAGTTTCCCAAAGCTGCTGTGGTATTCTTCCACGCGACGATGGCGAATGGCGGGTGGTTCTGAGGGTGATTTTCAGCCATAACCAGTCGTATCATTGATAAGTAGTATATGACAATGACAATTTAACTGCTAATTAAAACTCTCCTCTTGTATCAACCTAATAATGTAGGCTTTCTCTCCGGAGATTGCTGGTGCCATGACATTCACATTTATAAAAGCAGTCGTGGAGAACAAAGAAATAACATATCATGGAATTCTCGATTCTATTCACAATGCCATCGAAGACGCCAATAATTCTAAAAGAGGATGCGGAATGCTCAACCGGATGTGTCACCAGAAGATGCTACAGGTACTGACTTTCCTACTTTAACGTCCCTTTGGCCACTTAGTATAAGATGACACAGAGATAGCTAGTTTGGAAGTCTAATCCCTTCTGATTGAAAACTTTTGCTGTTGGCGCATTATCTCCTCTCCATAACCTCTTTCAAGGTAATTTCACTGCTGATCCATTGTTTTGCACCGCCGCTGTGCAGGATCCAATGCTATCATCTTCCGAACCATTCAACGCTAACTCCTTATTCAAGCTCTAAGCATTGGTGAAGCATGAAAATTCATTTTTTGGCGCAATAATGCAAGTCATTGCAGATGTAATTCTCCCTGGTTTTGTTGTATTTGTACGAATAACTCAGGAAAAGTGCAAATGTTACGATACCCAGCAATATGTCAGAAGGGCAACCACTTGGAAAAGTTCAATTTATACTGTAATAGTTGGACTGTAAAACGAACAAATACTTTGCGTATACCGAAAATGTTGAATAATCTGCCAGAATGAAAAGCTTGTGCTATTAGAAAGAAGGCGGTGAATCCAATTCCCATTACGGATGCTGGAGGATGCCTCTCCAGGAGTCCATTCCCGTCATAATGATGGAATTTCTTGTCCAGCTAAAAGTTAATCGTAGAAGTAAATACCATTTCGCACCATAGTCTAAATTAGTACATAATGCTTAATTATGGTAGCAAACTCGCACCATGATCTAAAATTACAATAAGTAGGCAATGGACTAATATAATAACTTGCAAATACATGGAGTAAACTTGGCAAAGATTTTCTTTTATCTGGTGAATGCAGAATACTTCCTTCATTTCTGACACTTTTTTCCACTCGTATCGATCTGAATAACTCCAGCTTTTCAATCCTAAAACCTTGGTCGTTTCCTTCAAAGTTAAAAACTTGCAGCACAAGCTGATTCTTTTTAGTGCACTCCTGGAATCAAATACTCAGAAAAACCCAAATATGCTATTCAGATTTCAGTTCCACTCACTAAATCCAAGACAGGAACGAAAATTCTGCCACTCAAAAAACTGCAAAAAGCATAATTAAAGACTGAATATGGTTCTTTAGAACATTTATTTTAGTGGCTGACAGTTGTGATGCTCACTTCACTTTGACAAAAGAATATAGATTCGTTCGAGATCATCCCTGAGCAAAGGAGATAAATGAGACCTTTATATGTTGTGAATTTTGATGATGATCAAATACTTCTACCTTGACCTTCACTGTCCCACCAAGATTCACAATCCCAGGGCTTTTTTTTAAAAAAAAAAGAAAAGAAATGGCAACAAGAACAGATAAATGCCAATGGTGTGGGGTAAATCTGCTTCTGCCTCTCCAACTTCAAGCAAATTCAGTACGCTGTCCTAACTGCCAATACATCATACAGCTCCAGCACAGCCCCGATCTCTATTTCCATTCTGAAGGGAATGGATATCTCAATGGGGCATCCAACAACTGCAATGGCATGGGATTTCCAGCATATAGGAATTGCTGGAAGCAAGATTTCGAGCCTTCTTGGCTAAATGGCTATCTACGTTACATGCAATCGTATCAAATGCCAATGCAGGTGCTACCACCCACTTTTCATGGGCGAAAACGGGCTGTTCTTTGTGGGGTGAGCTACAAGGGGCACCCAAAGAGTCTCAAAGGAAGTGTTAATGATGTATTATGCATGAAATATTTTCTTGTTGAGAGGATGGGATTTCCTAATTCTTCTGTTATTGTTCTAACAGGTATGCACCACAATCCCATGCTATTCTTCAAAATTAAGTTTTTTAGTCACTATAAAGTACGAGATGCAAAGTTGTGATCGGTAATGGAGTACTTTTCCTCAGTCTGATATCTTGAAGAACATGAATCTATGCTAAGGAAACGAAAGTCTTCTATATCTAACCTAGGTGTGGTAAATGGCATTTCCCACAGGATTATAAACAAAAGGAATGAAAAGAATTGTCAATACCTGAATCTACTTTAAGGTCTGAGTAAAGTTCAACTTTTTTTATATATATAAATCAATGGACATTAAAGCATAGACAGCTAACGTCATATCTTTCAAAAATAGCTCAACTGTCCAGACTATAGCTCATTCTGAAATTTTGCAGAAGAAGAGAAAGATCCTTTTCGGGTCCCAACCAAGCATAACATCCAAAGAGCCTTGCACTGGCTTGTGCAAGGTTGTCAATCAGGGGACTCTTTGGTGTTTCATTACTCGGGCCATGGCTCTCGTGTCCGAGACCATGATGGGGACGAGATCGATGGATATGATGAATCATTGTGCCCTGTTGACTATGAGACTGAGGGGAAGATCCTGGACGATGAGATCAATGCTACCATAGTAAGGCCACTGCCCCGGGGTGCAACACTACATGCCATTATCGACACTTGCTTCAGTGGAACTTTCTTAGATCTGCCATTCATGTGCAGGATGAACAGGTAAATAATTTCCTTGTCCATTCTGAAGCCGTAAGCAGTACAGTATGATTACTTACAAAGTCCTGTTGTTAAGTAGGGAAGGATACTATCGGTGGGTAGATCATAGCATTCCATATGCTGCATATAAGGGTACAAGAGGTGGCTTAGCAATCTCTATCAGTGCCTGTGATGATGATCAAAATTCCGGAGACACTACTGTTAGTACTCAAAACATTTCTTTTGCTTCTGATTTTCAAATCAATTGGCTTGTTCTCGAGAATAGCATGGATAATTAATCATTCTCCTTTGCTCACTAAGCATTTTTCATATACAGAATGAGTCAGCAGATCAGTTTTTATTATCGACCGAGCAGAATTGATACTGAATGTGAAAGATGAAGTTCTCCCTGCTAGAAAAAATCTGATTGGCCCAAAACAGAAAAGAAACTGTGCATCCCTCAGACCTTCTTAATTAGCTTAAGTTCAATTCGATTTTTGTTTGGCACTCAAAACTTTCTAGAACTTTAGGACCTCAAAAATAAACTAAAAAGGTCTTGTACCATAATCTGCAGTATACAACCCAAAAGAGGCTTGTCAGACCATTGCTTAGTCCTCTGGAATACGATTATGGCGTAACATTTTATGTTGCCTGAGCAGGTTTTCACAGGCACAGCGACTGGCGCCCTGACTTACAGCTTCATCCAAACAGTAGAACGTGAACCAAGATTGACATATGGGCGCTTACTTTCTACCATGCGCAACAGTATCAGTAAAGCACAAAATGGATTTTTAAATTTCACTAACTCATTACAGGTATTGAATATTGACATGCTTTCCCAAGGTTTTTTCTGCTTTCTACATGTCAATTTTAGTGCTTTTCCAATGAATGGTAAAGCATTTACTTTTAGCGACTCAATTAAAAGTGAAATCATGTCATCAATAGCAGGGGATTAAAAGATGTATCCATTTCAAAAACCGTCTTATGCCTTCCTACACATGCATGGAAATTGTTGATTGGCTTAATTAAAAAGAAACCTCTTGGATGAAAAAATGAGGAAGAAAAAAGCATAACCCAATAATATAGCATCCTTTACAGTTTGTAAGGAAACTAAAACAGCTAAAAGTATTCAAGTTCAGGGGCAAATCAAGAGCTTAAGAAGGAGATGAGCAGTTGATTTCTGGTCAATTTCAGTCCCATATGCATCTGATGTACTCATATTCGAAAGACTGCAGATGTAACGGCGTGTTTTACTTTGGTATTGTGCAGGAACCTCAACTATCCTCTTCTGAACAGTTTGATATTTATTCAAAGGCGATAATCTTATAGACCCAGCTATGCTTTTAACAGATAATCAGGACCAAGTGTACTGGCTTTACTTCCTGAGTCGTATAACAGCTTCAAGTCTAATACCTCCTCCCTTTAACTTTAGCTGAAGCTATGCACAAAAAAAATCATACTACAGGCACTACATGGTGACTGTCAGTTTGATAATTAGTACTTTATTTGTATGATTGTATCAGTAAAAGTGCAACGTGTTTCATATGAATCCCTGGTGTACTTTACATGTCTAAGACACTTAGTTTCCAGCCATCTCCTATAGAATGCTCTTCTTTTCATCTCTTATGTTATCTGAGTCTCATATGGAAAACTGCACGATCAACAAGTGCCTAAATTTTTTTTCAGTTGCTACTTTGATTGGGTTAGAACTTAGAAGTGTTCGAGTAAAATTGATCCAGATGCAGATGATAACAAATTCATTACTGATACGAAGGATCAAAAGACTGGAGATGTCGTACATTACATCTGAGAGCCAAACCAGAACTAATATATCATAGTATAATCTGGTTGGGCTGTCCCTTGCTAGCTATGCTCTTTCTGAGAGTGAGCGATGCCCAGATGTACCAATATAGGACTGCAAGAGCTCATTCAGCAAGCTGTCAACAAGTTTGATACGTGATGAATTAATCATGAATTTAACTGAAGAATTAACAAATGCACCTAATCAAATTCTTCCTTTCAAAACTTCAGGTGAGACAAGTCAATTTCTCTGGATTTATCTAGTAAAAGGGATACAGAATAGCATCCTTATTAGTAGATTCTTCCAAATAATATGAGATTTTTTCAAAACAATTGATAGAAAATTGGAGGGTATGCATCGAGTTACTTATTTGTTTGCAGAGCCACTGTTTGGTTGAAACAAAACCATTAAACAAAAATTTCAACAAAGTTAGTGGCTTCATATTTGTTTGCTAAAAAAACCCACAAGATTGTTTAGAAAAGTTTCTATTCAGCACTAAGGAGAATAAAAGGACAAAAAAAGAAAAATCCCTGTAGTGTGATACTTTGTCCGTTCCCACAAAGCCAACCTTCATGAAATCAGAGAGCATTGCTTTCCTCACCAGTAATGCTTTCTTTCATGAAAGAACTTGCATATAAATTGCGTCATAACTTTCCTCACCAGTAAGGTTTCACAGGCATTCTGTCACTGTATTTACCCTTGGCTTGGATGTTACTTTTGCCTGTATGAGATTTTATTCTGATATGCAGTCTACTTATTTGTCTCTATCATATATCAACTAGGTGGCCTACTATTGAAGGGAATAGCCCAAAGACATGAACTATGCCACTAATGGAAACGACGGGTCAAACAGAATATGGGTCGGCCAAGGTAGGTTTAAAGGGGAAGTATCTAATTCCCCATCTCTACTTTGGCTTTTCTGCAATAAATTCAATGTGTCAACCCTTTACAAGCTTAAATACAACTCCTTACGGGCTTGTTTCGAACTCATCCATCAACATCTCATCCGCAAGAAGCTCACTGAATAGAAATGTCAGGTAGGAGAATAAGGTGCAGTTGGTGTGGGGTTCAACTGACAGTGCCACCCAGAGCCCAAAATATCCAGTGTGCAGTGTGTAAAGCTGTCACACAGGTTCAACAACATGATCGTCTTCTGGGTCAAGCTCAAAGTTCACTTCATGATGCAACAAATAAGTTGAAGGGATTCCTTAATACAGTTTCCAGCAATATTAATTCAATGGTAGCAGCAGTTAATAGCTACCCTATGCAGGCATCGAGTTATGGTAGTTATGCCCAACCTGCAAGACCTATTTCCTCACTGATGCCTTTTTCAGCAAAAGGGAAGAAACGAGCAGTGTTATGTGCAGTGAGCTACTATGGACAGAGACATAGGCTAAAAGGAACTGTCAACGATGTAAGGTGCATGAAATATTTTCTGGTTGAGAGGATGGGTTTTCCAAATGACTCCATACTTCTTCTTTCAGGTAAAAATTCTTTGCATCATATAATTTTGAAACTCCCTGGCCTTGTGAAAATTAAGCTCCACATTTGTCTGATATAAAACTTACATATTTAATCTGCAGAAGAAGAGCCCAATCCTTCCTTGATCCCGACGAAGTATAATATCAGAAAGGCCTTGCACTGGCTTGTCCAAGGTTGCCAATCAGGTGATTCGTTAGTATTTCACTATTCAGGCCATGGCTCACAACAGCGTGACTTGAATGGAGACGAGATAGATGGGTATGACGAAATGTTGTTGCCAGTTGATCACCAAATTGAAGGAACAATACTGGACGACGAGATCAATGCCACCATTGTGAAGCCTCTGCCCAGTGGCGCCAAGCTCCACGCCATCATTGATGCATGCCACAGCGGCACTGTCCTTGATCTGCCATTTTTGTGCAGAATGAACAGGTTAGCATAGGTATTGCTGTAATGCAGTTGCAACTAAGAAGCAGATTCCAGACTAGTCAAAAGAGAAGAAAAATGAGTATTTCTTTATCTTGTAGTGAAGGATACTATGTCTGGGAGGATCATGGTTTCTTGTCATCCACATACAAAGGTACAAGTGGCGGGCTGGCCATCTCCTTTAGCGCTTGTGATGATCATCAAGTATCAGTAGATACCATGGTGAGTAACCAGTTTTAGTATCTGCCTCTTAAATTTCTTGTATTCGTGCGACACCAGCAACAAATGGGGTACGTAGCAGATCACATAAAATTGAATATGCAATTCCTTCCAATCCTAATAAATTGAGGCACTTGACGAATAGAGACAGAGTTTCCACAAAGTTTCTTGCTTTCTGCAAGATGCTGTTATTTCACAACTCTAAATATCAGAGATCTTAAAGTAAGTACACTCCAGATCGAGCAACTTACATGCTCAAAAAACGTCACTGGTTCAGGCTCTCTCAGGAAACGCTGTCACCGGAGCCATGACGTACAGCTTCATCCAAGCTGCACAAAAGGAACCCGGATTGACGTATGGTCGCCTGCTGAATTCCATGAGCCAGATAATTCGGGATGCCAAAGCTGGAACACATCTAAATGGACCCATTTCAGCTCTTTTGAGAAAAGTATTGGGCACAGAATTGTCACAGGTTAGCACCGACACGCCGCAGTTCATTACTGGACAATGTCTGCCCATCGAATTTATTTTTTGATAGTACAAACTCCCCCTATTAATTCCTTTGCATAGCATATCTATCTATACTAGATAGTGGCTGATCTACCATTGAGTCACAAAGGCTGATGCCATGAAAAAGAGAGTAAAATTTCTGCAGTGATCTCGAGCATAAATTGTTGTCACGTAAGCTGATTCAACGCATTCCACTCATTGTAATTCTTGGACGTTATAAAGATTACGTAATGCAAAATGCCAAAAAAGCATTACTAGGGTAATGATGTTGATCTCAACACCAAAAAAGTTGAGAGGGCCACGGGTTTAATTACAAATTTATCCAGTTGATGCTCTGTGTTCCTAGTTGTAAGGTTGCCTTCATATGGCATTCTCATGATGTCTGACCTCTGAAGGGGGGAGAGCAAGTAATAATAAGGGGTCATCCTCGTCCTTCTATTTGCTAGCGTGATAAGTTTCAGTTTGATCCATCAGCAAATATAAATAGTATAGTACTGATTTGCTTGGATTTCAGTTTCCCGTTCACTGTTTCTTTACTGGTTATTGCATCCTGCAGGTGCCACAATTGTCGTCTTCTGCAAAATTTGATATTTACTCGAAGCCATTGAGTCTCTAGGATGAGAAGACGTAGCCACATTATGAGGATCTTCCGCTTGACTTGGATGTATATGACTGTATGTAGATTGGGAAATATTTCGACCTTAAAAACCCAATCAATCACTAGTGTAACGAAACAAAATTCGAATGTCTGAGACCAGATGTAGCACACATCCCGCAATCTCCCTTATGTTGGCCGAGGCCCACATTGTACTGATCCAAGTAAATAAACAAATACTTCCTCCGTGCGACTTACATAGTCTTATTATTATTATTATTATTTTTAAGTATATAGTTATCTTGATTGCAAGAATAAATGTTAAAGTATCTATACCTATATAAATTCGAGAAGGGGTTTTGAGGAACAAACCTTCTCACACCTCCAAACTCCCCATTCCTTTTCTCTAGCATTTTATATTTAATTTAATTCATAAAATATATTCCTCTCCACTTCCACATCTACTCTTCACATTTGAAATTGTTAGTTATTTTTTAAAATCATTTCATTTGTATATTTTTATGATAATAAAGCCTGTGTAGATAGTTAACTAGGTGTTAATTTTGTTTGTTTTTAAATTTACTCTTATTTCTATTATTCATTAACCTTTATCTGTGCAATATATAAGGAGAGAGTGTCATTGTGTAGTGTAAACACACAATGTTATTTTTTAAAATTTCTAATATACCCTTAATTATAAGGGCAAATTTGTCTCAATCACAGATAGTTATTTGAAGCAGATCTCCAACTAACTACAATTTTCTCATGCTAATTTCCAACTCTCACATATTCTTCTCTACTTCCATCATCTTTGTCTCGTGTATGATTATTTGAATTCTAATGGAATTTGACCCATAAAATCCATAAAAAAAATCTGTTTGCAGAGATAATTGTACTGTAATAAATATTTTTTTTTGTTAATCGCATACACCTTAAAGTGTGCCTTAAGCACTAGTCTATATAAATTTGAGTAGGAATTTTCAGGAACAAACCTCCTCACACCTCCAAACTCCCAATTCCTTTTTTTTTCATAGCATTTCACATTTAATTTAATTCATAAAATATCCATTCAACTCCCACATCTATTCTTCACATTTGAAATTGTTAGTTATTTTTAAAATTATTTCATTTCAAATTGTTAGTTGCTATGCGTATGCATGTTATCCTTTAAAGAAATGCATGCTTTAATGGTTTTTTTGGGAAGCCTTTTTTAAAAGTTTTTTTACTGCAAATATTTATTTAAAAACCATTTCAGAATGTTTGTTCATAGAAAAATTTCAAAGGTAGTAAAATTTCACAAAATTTACACTTCAAATCAAATTTTCTTCAAAATCATGATTCCATCTTTTGATTTGGTAAAAAAAAATGCTTGAAAAATGAGAAATTGAGTTATGAATAGTGAAAAAGTTGAAACATGGGACAAGATTGGGAAAGGGCAAACTATGGCCGAGATAGTTAAAGTTTTAGCTATAATATACATGGGAGGAAGAATGGTAAAATAAGAGATGAATAGGGTTACGAGAATGGATAGGAGAGAGGGCTATTAGCCTATTAAGAACAAAAAGCTTAGGACTTGCAAGAGAAGAGAAGGGGGTTGTTATAGAGAAGGTGGGGCTACAAGATGAAATAAGGGTGGTGTAGGAGGCGATTATAGGTAGGGTTACGAGGTGGGGAGAATGGTGTAATTACATGGATGTATCTTTGTTTAGGTGCTTGTTGCAAAATCTATGTTGCTCGTCTCTGCATAACTCGTCAGTACATCGATTCTAGTTATCAAAATCTATAGAGGGTTGGAACTAGGAACCCGAGTTTAGGCAGAGTGGTGAACGAACACCACCCTTTCCTAGTCTTTTTGGCCACTTTCCCTCCAATTCTGTCTTAGCAGTAAACAGAAACATCTGCATTGCCTTGCTTATTTACGAAGGGACTTTGGTCATTTCAAAGAAGGTTTTGACATTATTTTGACGGTCTCTGTTGCGTTGGCTTGTTGTTCAAAGTAGTTATTGGAACGCGCATGGGTTGGGACTATTGCAGGGCAAGCAACTATAGTTTTATATGCTTCCATGGGGTGGGAATATTGCAGGGTAAGTAATTATGGTTTCTATACTTCTATTCCAAGCCTCCAAGAGCTGATGATCAACGTCCATGGCTGGGGTGGGAATTTTTAAAGTGGATGGATTCGGTATCGCCCCTTCAGTGCGTAGTTGGCTGGGCATCTGATTCTTCGAATCTCATTTGAAGATAACGAGCATTTGTTAAAGTTCTGAACACTTATATCACGCTTGGAATAAAGGGTTAAAAAAAAAAAAAAGAAGTTGCCCTTCTTGACAGCTGTGTACTTGACAGAACTTTTGTTTCAGCTTAGTCTCCTCTTGCGACTTCTACAACATGAGTTCTTACGTACGACTTACAATTTGGTATCTCGCGGCTAAACAGTGTTTTCAAGTTCACATCTTGTAAACAGTCAAATTGCCTGAATAATTAATTTACGCAAGGGCGGAATAGCTTTGAGTTCTACAATATTTACGGTGAAACGTCTTTTAGAGTTTAGCTCCTTTTCTTTTTTTGGGTAAGAAAGAGTTTAGCTCCTTATATTTGCAATTAGATCAATAATTTGCATGCAAGAAAATCTTATCATATCCACCCATCACTGTCCCTCCTAAATCTTGAACCAGGTCTTTTAAGGAATATCTTATTCCTCTAATCAAATGGCGGGTTACCATTGTAATTGGTAGCAGGGTTAGTTAAATCATAAATGTCACTGCAAAAGTTGTCAATCTTTGAATCATACAAAAGTTGACAGTTACTGGTATGGATACTGTTACTTGTAAAACATGCCATCGAATATCATCAGCAACTAAACATACGACCAAAATCCGATGCCATGGATGCCAGGGAACTTTTTTGATTGGCAATAGTCAAGTATCGGTTCCGTTGGACATAAGCAAATGGCCGAGCCATGATCAAGATAACATCATGACTGAACGAAAAGGGTTCCGTTATTTCTGTAAGAAAATCTCAGGTATCAGTCCAAGAAGTTCTCCCAGCTTTAGCCAATTTCCTACTGCAAGAATATCAGATACACCACCAAGAGGGAAGCGAGCACTACTTTGTGGAGTATCTTACAATCAGAATAAGAAATTCAAGCTCAGAGGAACAACACCAGATGTAATGAACATGGCAAAACTGCTCGTTCAGCAATTTGGTTTCCCAACTAATGCTATCCTTGTCCTAGGAGGTATTGCCGGTAACAATTACTGATAAATGTTGTTGAAAGCATACTAGGGGCATGAGATTGAACATCTGTGAGGAATTGGATTGTTTCTAATTTGAACATAGACATTAGGTTATTGTATCTTTACATTCATTTGACCCTTGTTCATCTTATTCCTGTGGCAGTTGTTACTGATTTTTCAATTGGAAATACATTCTCAGTCTTTTCTCTTGGTATAATTGTAACTGAGGCCTATTACACTTTCCTTAATAATTTTCTTCCATTCCTGATGTAGTACCATAAATGTTACTATTTCCAATTGATGCACCTTACAAAGACACTACACAACTTGTAGATTTTACGTCATATGAGCCTCCAACAAGGATGAATATTATACGGGCCTTTGACTGGCTGGTGAAAGACTCTCAATCAGGGGATTCTTTGGTGTTCTATTTCTCGGGGCATGGCGTACGACAACTTGATCTTGACGGCGATGAGATCGATGGTTTTGATGAAGCAATCTGTCCTCTTGATTTTGAGACTGCAGGAATCATAATCGATAATGACATCAATAAAATGATTGTTGAACCGCTTAAACAAGGCGTCACACTTCACGCTATAATTGATGCTTGTCACAGTGGAACTGTTCTTGATCTGCCGCGAGTGTACGACCACAACAGGTAAGGGCTTTTTTCGATAGTTTCGTTTTACTGCTTGTGCATATTTTGGTTCAACACTAATGGATATAGGCATGTAATTCAGAAGAGAAACGACTCTTTTTAGTGTTACATTATGGTCCCACGATATAGATTTCAATTTCAATTAACAGACTGGATTTGATCATATTACTTCTTACAAGTAAGAAAGCCTTCAGGCTAATAAGATCCACTAATGAAGAAAAAGTTGTCATTGAACTAAAGGACCCTATATAGCGTAGCATCCGGTCCATGTTACACTGATATTTTCTCGTTCAGAAGTTTATTGGTTGAGATTAAGCTTCACTTTCTTCCTCTACTATATTGTGTGTAACTGATGATTATAAATCCATTTATGGGAGTTACATAGACCCCGTTGCAGATGTGTTTGGGTAAAATTTTATTTCTTTGTCACACTAGGGGGAGATGGAAAGATAATTATCCTGCATCAGGTGCTTTTAAAGGTACAAGTGGAGGGAAGGCCATCTGTTTCAGTGCTTGTGAGGACTATCAACAAGCTTCAGATACCTCTGTAAGTTTCCCAAAGCTGCTGTGGTATTCTTCCACGTGACGATGGCGAATGGCGGGTGGTTCTGAGGGTGAATTTCAGCCATAACCAGTCGTATCATTGATAAGTAGTATATGACAATGACAATTTAACTGCTAATTAAAACTCTCCTCTTGTATCAACCTAATAATGTAGGCTTTCTCTCCGGAGATGGCTGGTGCCATGACATTCACATTTATAAAAGCAGTCGTGGAGAACCAAGAAATAACATATCATGGAATTCTCGATTTTATGCACAATGCCATCGAAAACGCCAATAATTCTAAAAGAGGATGCGGAATGCTGAACCGGATGTTTTACCCGAAGATGCTACAGGTACTGACTTTCCTACTTTAACGTCCCTTTGGCCACTTAGTAGTTAGTATAAGATGACACAGAGATAGCTAGTTTGGAAGTCTAATCCCTTCCGATTGAAAATTTTTGCTGTTGGCGCATTATCTCCTCTCCATAACCTCTTTCAAGGTAATTTCACTGCTGATCCATTGTTTTGCACCGCCACCGTGCAGGATCCAATGCTATCATCTTCCGAATCATTCAACGTTAACTCCTCATTCAAGCTCTAAGCAATGGTGAAGCATGAAAATTCATTTTTTGGCGCAATAAGTTGTATTTGTACGAATAACTCAGGAAAAGTGCAAATGTTACGATACCCAGCAATATGTCAGAAGGGCAACCACTTGGAAAAGTTCAATTTATACTGTAATAGTTGGACTGTAAAACGAACAAATACTTTGCGTATACCGAAAATGTTGAATAATCTGCCAGAAAGAAAAGCTTATGCTATTAGAAAGAAGGCGGTGAATCCAATTCCCATTACGGATGCTGGAGGATGCCTCTTCAGGAGTCCATTCCCGTCATAATGATGGAATTTCTTGTCCAGCTAAAAGTTAATCGTAGAAGTAAATACCATTTAACACCATAGTCTAAATTAGTACATTATGCTTAATTAAGGTAGCAAACTCGCACCATGGTCTAAAAATTACAATAAGTAGGCAGTGGACTAATATAATAACTTGCAAAATACGTGGAGTAATCTTGGCAAAAATTTTCTTCATTTCTGACACTTTTTTCCACTTGTATCTATCTGAATAACTCGAGCTTTTCGATCCAGCCTTGTTTGGATTGCGGTTTTTCGTCGGAAAATTACATCGTTTTTCGTGATTACATTTCCCTATTACCTTTTTTCCTCACATACATTAAATCGCTACAGTAATTTTTCCATGAAAAATCATGGAAAATGCAATCCAAACACAAACTTTCAATCCTATCAGGTGAATGGATAGAAGAGGGGGCTATTAGCCTATTAAGGACAAAAAGCATAGGGTTTGCGAGACAAGCGAAGGGGATGTTATAGAGAAAGTGAGGCTATAGTAGGCCTGTCAACGGGTCGGGTCTAGACCCGGATCGGTGAAATTATTGCGGGTATGGGTTGGGATTTAATTCCGTTTCCCGGATTCGGATCCGGATCTGTTTTGTCAAACAAAAAAACGGGTCGGATACGGAATATAGTATTCTGACACGTATTAGACCCGGATCCGGATATAAATGAATTAATAATTTAAAAAATATATATTTATCAATATAATTTGATTAGGGTGATGTATTTGAATAAAGTCAATTTGATTTCTTTTCTTATTTGGTTTTTTCTTTGCATTAGTTAGAAATTAGTTTACAAATATTTTTTTTCTCATTTTTATTAGAAATTATAAATTTGGCTAAATTTGTTCGGGTAGACCCGACCTGTATCTGGGACCCGCCGGATCCGGATCCGGAACATAGAATAAAAGACCCGTCGGATAAACGGGTCGGATCCGGGTCCAGTATAGTAATTCGGGTCCGGGTTCGGAATAATGAATTTCGGCCCGGACCCGGCCCGTTGACAGCCCTAGGCTATAGGATGAAATAAGGGTGGTGTAAGAGGCGATTATAGGTAGGGTTACGAGGTGGAGAGAATGGTGAGAATAGGGAGAAGTTAGAGAGATGGTGATGATGTATTTGTTTATCGTGCTTTAATTTTGGGTATTCACTTTCTTTTTCACGTAGAAGAATATACCAGTAATTTGAAACCCGTTATAAATTTAAAACTATATAAACAAAAAATAATAACAAAAAAACAAATTGACATTGTTAGGAACAAATTAAAAATGTCGTGGTAATTGCGAACTATAGATGTGATTTTATAGGCGTGATCATTATCAATTAGTTAAAATTTTGAAGTTGTGATTTGAATTTCTATTGTTGAAGTTAATGGGGTTACGTAAATTCGGAAATGAGAAGGAATAAGGATTATTTAATATATCTGAATTAAAACAAATCTAAAATTGTAGGAACAAGGGATTGGGATTTTGGAGGCTTCTAATGAAAAACTCTCCCTCTAATACATATCTTACATATATAAAGAGCATATGGCTTGTTAACAGTGCCTCATGGTCCAGTTATCCTGTGATTTTTATGGGCTTGAGGAGTGTTTGGTCTTTTAACATTGGATGGCAGTGACCGGTTATCCAGTAATTATGGGCAACTTTGGTGGCTTTTGTATTTGTGCTTCAGGTGTGTGTTTAGTTTCTCCAACTAAGACCGTCCATCTTGTTCGTAATTATCGTTGCTTCAGCTCTACCGGTGAGTGGACGGTAGGCGGTATGCTAAGCGGTCTGTGGGAGTCACAAAAAGCTCCCTTGCCTAGGTAATCTTGTGAGCAAGCCATGTCAAAAGCAGCACATTCGATTTGTTTCTTTCTTCAATTGAAGGCTTGGGTTTGGCGGTTTTGCAATGTGAATTCTTCACTCTTTTGCCTCGCTAATAAAAGCAACTTCCTTTTTCAATTGAAAGTTTCAGTTCCCTAATTTTGCAAGGTTAACACCTCGCTTTATTTCTGCCTTTTGGTGGTTTTGCAGCCTGAGCCCTTTACTCCATTTCTGCCTTGATCATATTTTCTTTGCTGCACTGTTATTTTCTTGTCACAAGACACGATTTGCTTGTTCTGCTCTTCATGTTTCTCCATTTATAATTAAGGTTGTATTTAACATAAATAATTGAGATTACTCGTTTTTGCTCGGTTATGATTGTAAGAAATATTGATAAAAGCTTAGTTTTGGTACTTTTGCAAGGTGAACTCCTTGCTCTACTTTTGCCTTGATTTATTTTGTCTGCTGTACTGTTGTTTTCTTACTGCTTGTCAGTTGTCTCTAGCTGTTAAATTTGTTGGTTTGTAATTAGATTCTGTGTGCGAGGTTGATTATAAACTATTAGTGTTAAATTTCTTGACCTGCCTTTAGAAAAGCAGTTGGATTTGTTTGCCTGAATTGGAAGATAAGCTTTTGTTCATAGTTGGTGCGAAGGTAGTAGTAAATGTAGCTCTTTGTTTTGGTGCGAAGGTAGTAGTAAATGTGGCTGTTATGGTTAAACATCTGATTGCTCCTTTTTGCATGAAGTCTACTTCAATTATAGCATAAAAACTACTTTCCACAATCCTGGAGCAAAAAGAAACATGTGACAAGATGCTTGTATTCCATGGGCATTACAACTAATTTATCTGTCCAAAAGCAAGTAACAAGAAAAATATAGGTGGCTTTCTTGACAGTTATTCAAACAGTATCTTGCCTAACCAAAAATGAAGAAAGCTGAAAGAACACCAATAAGAGCAATCACTTAACATATATAGACAACAAATCAAGCATCTGGTGCTTTGTTCATCATCAACGTTATTATCTATAACTTCCTTCCTGGTCATTTTTCTCCTGACTATTTCACAGGTACATTGATAACCACAAATGGAGCATAGTACTTTCCCGGCAATTCTATGAATGCCAAGTACCACACACAGAAGTTTGAACCACTACAAAACAGTCAAGCCAAGCAATTCTGCATTGCTGCAGCACCAATGTCCACCAACCATTATTGGCACTAATAGGCAGCATTTCTATGTGGTTATCCTAGGATTGTATACTTGCTAATTATCTACTGATGTGTGGAGCATGATTGGTGGAATGATAATGAAGTATCACTTGAAATTTACTTTTTTACCCAAATTTTCATTGGAAGACTTCATTGCTATATTGTGTGTACTTAGTTTAGGAGATTTAAGATGATTCTTTGATTCATCTGAATGCCTTCGTTGCATGTCCTCGTGTAGGGTTAATTTGATACTTAATTACTTGACTGCAGTAATTGATTAGTATTCAAGTTTGAACTTTGACCAAATGGTTGATAAGATGACTACTCATGTACTTCCTAATAATAATTTTAGTTAGATTTGTTTAATAAATTTTGAATATAATCATTTTAATTACATGCTTTGTTTAACTTTTGATTTAAACTGATTTAAGAAGATCTAAAAAAAAACTAGCAGGCATAAATATGGATATAGATTATCATTCAATCGGGGAAAAAAAAAAAGGAAAAGAAAGAGGCTTCATTATTGGACTCATCGGGTCACTATGGTGCGCGGCCCTTTACGAAGCCCTATTACGGGTTTAAGTAGGCATTGGGCTAGTTACTTTTTGGTGATCGAGCAGAGCTCAGAATAGCTGGAAAGAGAGCCCATCACGGATAAGCAATTTCTATCCTGACCAATTTGACCAAATAATAATAATAATCCTGACGAACAAAACTTTTTGAGTCCCACATTACCTTTTCGTTTTTGTCCATCAACATGTTACCACTTAAGAAAGAAAGAAAGAAAGAAAATTAAACAAATTAAACACTAGAAACAGAAAAAGAAGAGAAGAAAATGGGAACAAAAATTGAGCAGTCACATTTTTGTTAAAACAACTGCATTTTTTCCTTTTCTGAAGGTAAAGATAGACTTTGTCAAGAAAAATCAGGTTTTTAAATTTTTTTTTTTATATCATCCACCGTACGGATTCTCTGATATATGTTGAACAACAATTCATGACATTCAAGGCAAGAACGCTAGCTGAAAGATTAAACATAGATAAATTTGGTCGAAAAGAAAGGAAACATAAACAAGTAGATCTTTCAATCGCGAAGCTAAAATATTCACATTGTTTACTACAAGTAATATTCAACAAGAAAATTTTACATCATGGGCCATCTTTTTTTCTACTATAAAAGTGCTTTATTTCTCGAGTCGGTTTTCGTCCTCCTTATTCTACGGAACAATGTAGACTGGTAGCTCCTCACCTGGAGCTGCCCTTCCTTATCCACAAGAAAATGGTGCTACGTACAAAAAAAAGTCTATTTCTTTATATGCAGCAGATGTATGAGTTGGAGCGGAGCAATTGTCTGCGAGAAGCAATGCACCAGCGAGTGTAGCAATCGCGGAGGTTAGGCCAGTCAGAGGATGGACAATAGGTGAAGTGATGGATCCAGAGAGACAATACTTTCTCTTGATCCTCTTGATTGCCTAATGCCTCTATGACATCCTCCAGCACTTTTTCTAGCTCACCTCTTTCTTTTATGCTCAGGACTGGTGCATCTGTGCCCATGCTGGCTTGGCAAAGCAGCGGTATCCACAGTAACAGCATCTTCAATTTGGTCTGCCTGTCTTGCTCTTTTTTGGTTTCATCATCTTTTTTGGTACCCATGTCTTTGGCTTGTGTGAACAGGAATGCTGTTTAATCGGATATGCGACAACATGTTAGAACTTCCTTTGGCAATGTGACCAATAAATGGGGAATCCATCAAATCTACTGGTAAAGATAAGATCATCATTCCACTTATTGCTGCATTTTTTTACTGTTACAGTTCCACTGCCTTTAAACATCTCTACATCACGTTCTATTAGCTGAGACAGTTAATATTGAATTTTTTCCCCACTCATACCTTACTCAGTGCTGCATTCTGCTAGTCTTTCATCTTGCTCCCCATTAATCTTTATTTTTCTCAGTCGAGAAGTAGGACATGGAGCATGATTTCATCTGCCCAAGTAACCCAAGTATAATCTATCGTAACTTTGCGGTATAGTATCCGAACTAAATCAAAGTGAAACTTTATGGAGATTGTTAGTTAAGGATTCTGAACTTTTCTAGGTTTATGATAAAACTAAAACCTATTAACTCTTTTAACTCTGATGATAACCTCAGACAGTTTACCATAGTTCTTATGGCTTACAGCTTTAATTCCCCTAAAGGTAAATCAACAAAGCATTATTTGTTTTTCCGAACACGACAAATTCAATTCTACACATACTCCTACTCTATACTAGGGGAAGGAGAGGACCTAAAGAAGTCAAAGGAAAATTCAGAGGAGACTGAACTACCGTCGGTTCAGACGGATGCTTACGCACTCATTTCATTGGCGAAATTTATCAAAAGTCTGAATTTTTAGAATATAGGTCAAGAGATTTGATCCCTTGACCAACACCCAAATCGAGCTTTAAAGCTCTCTTGGCACTCTTAAGAGTAGTTGGTTAAATCAACAAAGCATTAGCAGGGGGTGAATTTGCTACAGAATTTGTGTACTTTCGGTATTCTGGCAAAAACTACTGAACCTACAAAGAGAAGAAGTTAAACAAAGGATACGATAGAAGCATTGATCTCAAGTAGAATGGCTTCAGAAACTTTGGAACCTACTGTCGAAAAAGTTCAAAAAGAAACGACTCACTTCATATTATCAATAATTTTTTATTTTTCCCAAACTGAATCGACAATTCAGACGGTCATTTTAGGCGCTACCTTTGGCCTGATTCTATGATAGAAAAGTCCCAAATCCCCTACAAAGATTTGAGATTCATATATTCTACGTTTAAAAAGAAGTACGACGACGGAGGCGATCTATGCCAAAACCTTGGGCATTAACCAAGAAATTATATCCTATTTCATAATTCTCCTCGGTGTAATTTTTGAATCGTTGGCCAAATAATAAACGCAACTAAACCCTTCCAACATGACCTGTAAATATGTGCAGTTAATGACTCCACCCTCACAAGCCGGATATTATGCTTCTTGCTATCTGAGCTAATAAACGTCACAAAAATTTAACTTCCAACTGTTACTGACTTAAAAAGAAGACAAAACGTCATAAAGATATGGGCCCAAATAGTTTAAGCCTTTTTTTGACAAAAAAAAAAAAAAAAAAAAAGTTTAAGCCTTTACGCTCAATAATGTGCTGATAAACTTTTCTCCTCTTTTTTTTTTTTTCCCCCTTTGCTACTGTTTTTAGTACCTTACAATCATTGTACGACCAAAAAAAAAAGGAATAAATTTTTACCACAAGCATATTCCCCGAAACGCCTATTATGATTGAATAAATGTAAGCTTTTACTGTATCGAGATATAAAAGTATAAAAAAGGGGGTTACCTGAAATCTTGACTATGAAGCCCTGAAGCCGTGGCTCAGTCGTCAGAGAAAGCCAAGCCAAATTTGAAGCCGAAGCCCACCGACTAGCAGCTTCCTCAATAGACCCACAGGCCGCCATTTTCTGAGCCAGCCATAGTAATTCAGCAGCAAGTTTCTCGGCCGAGCTAGCCGAACGGTTCAGCTCATCGCTTGACCTGCCACGAAGCCACACCCTGTCACTACAGTATTTAACTGCCCTCCTCAAACGGCTCAACAAAAAATAATACTGGACTTCAGCCGTCCCATTCATAGGCTCACCATTCCTAACACTGGTAAAGCTACCAAAACCACGTCCTTGGTCCAACATGGCGGCTTCAAGCTGGCTCAAGGTGCGCGCAAAAGCCGCGGATAGAACGGTGCGATTAACATCTCTCAATGCATCATCATTCTCTGATAAATTCTCATCAATAATTCTCTCGGCTAATGATCTGACAACCTCGTACTTTCTCGAGCTGACCGGAATATCATTAACAATCGACAACAGTTGGGAAAGAGCTCTAGCAATACCCGAGTCACCGGTGCATCCTGTCGCACCACCTCCACCGCCTACGGTGGCCGGAACATATCTATCACCGTTCTCGTACTTATCCTCAGGTGGATCCAAACTGGGAAAGAAAGAAGGTAGGATGCGAAGAAAGAAGAGAAAAGATGAGAGGATAACATAGCGCAAACCTTCAAAAACCTTAGAATTCTGGGAAAAAAAAGCAAGGCATTTGTCTGCAAAGATGAAGAGTGAGGTAATAAGGTTTCTCAAAAGAAGAGGAGCCATGGAGATTAGGGAGGCTTCCATAATGGACATGGAGATGAGGGAGTACTCCTTTGTTTCCCTTCCCAGCCTATTTCTCTCTCTCTCTCTCTCTCTCTTAATTGTTGTCGTCTACTTTGTTTCCCTTCTCAGTCTCTCTCTCTCTCTCTCTCTTAATTGTTGTCGTCTTTAAATATTTGCGGTTTTGTTTCGGATGATGGAGATAATGTATTGGTGGCTACCGTACAAAATTCTGAAATTTTGATCACCTAAGATTAGTGTTTGACAGCAACTTCTACACACAGAATTCAAGCCCACAGGATTTTAAGTCTACCTAAAAGAAAATTTTACAACGCAAGTATCACGGATTCAAGTTATCTTTTCTGGATTTATTAGAAAAAGCCAAAAGACGGTGCTAATAGCAAAGGATATCCATTTGCCTTGAGACTATAATCATTTCGAAACAATCACCAAAAAAAAAAAAAAATTCATTTCAAGCCAATTTTGCAGGTGTGAAAGAGTTTATATTCGTCGTTATTTTTTCTTTTAGTTTTATCAAAGCCAACTTGCAACGTTGCATCAGGCGATTTTTTAAGGATTAACATAAAAATTTGGGGTACGTACAATAAAATTGAAAATTGAAATTTTAATCTGTTAATTATTAAAATTAGAATTATTAAATATTAAAATCTTAACATTTGAGCGTATTCTGTATCGAGTAAAAACTGATAAATGAACAAATTAGTACTTATTGTTTTGATTAAATTTTATCTAAATATTTTATAATCATTTAATTAATTAAAATGTTTTATTTTTTTATTATTAAATATGTCTGGACACATTATAATCTGAAACCAATAAAAAAAATGTAAGCGGTAAAAGTTCTGGATGCTCCAAGTTCTCATCTAAAACATGTCTTCTTTCCTTGTGCTCACGGTCACTTCCTGACCTCATTGAGCGGCGATTGAGATCCAATTAGAATCAAGTTTTCGCGACACGTGTCATCTCTCCCGTGAAGAGGAAACAAATAATGCAAGTCTGTGAAGAGGGAAATAATGTGCAAGTCATAAGGTCGCGACAGGTCACATGCACATTGGTTTTCTTTTCTCTCGGCAGATCCAGTTGCCAAAACATTTATTAGTAACTAAAAACTGTCATTAAATCATTAATTTGGATTGTGCTCGCACCTTTCGTGTGTTCCTCATGTTTTTTTGGTTCTTTTTTTGTTTTTTCCTTTAATGCCCTCCTGCTTTTGGTGGTGAAGCAGAGGACACCTGATGGCTATCACGGACTTTACACGAATTTCACAACCAAGCATAATGATAACGATCTGTACAGTTGTGGGAGACTTCACGGGCATGCAACCCAATTAGTGGTCACCAATCACGATTAAGTAAAAGAAAAAGGACGATCGATCAAAAAGCTTGAAGAGTGATTGATGAAAGAGACGGAAGAGTTAAAAGAAAGGAAAGGAATGTTAATCTTAAACCCAACATTGATTATAATTTGGTTATTACAAATCGAGTCATAGTAATATGCTTAGGTAAATGGTTTAGGTAATAGACAGCAAAGAAAATGGCAATTGTTTTATAGTGCATTACAAAGGTTTCATGTAATTTAATTTCATATGTTAATACACGGTTAAATTAGTCATTGGGCCCCAATTGACGTGGAAAAGATGCTCATGCTGAGTTGTCTTGTTAATACTTCTGCCGAGTGCCGACGTCTCGTCCTGTGTCCGGTCCGGTGGAGGGTCCATCCCACCTTCCCCAGCCACGTTCTGACGTTTGATGCACATATTATTGGACGGTGACTTGAACGACGTGAATGAGTTCCTAATCCTCTGCTGTCACAGCACGCCATCATATATTAATTTGATTTTGACCCAAGAAACCTCCCTTGCCGGCTCTTACTCAAATTGCTCTGCTTCATGAAAAGTCTTGCTTTCAACGTGCCCTGTTTGAACTGTGCTGGGAAAGAGTTTCAAATAATTTCTTCTTTGTTAGTGCAGCGTACACCGTGCAGCCGTACCGCAGTTTTGGAGCATGCATCAAATCGCGGAGAATTTTTCGTTTTCAATTTGTGTTGGATACGCTAAAAATCTCGACGGCTCTTAATGCCCCGTACCAAACAAACGGGAAAAAGGAGTGCCAAGTTGTTGTACCAGCAAAAGTTTGTACTCCAATTATTGAAGAAACAACATGCACGCGCAAGAAAAAGGTCATAAGTTTCTGTTCTGTACTGCGCGGATCACATGCTTCGACGTTGTCCGCTTCAAACCAATTGATATACTACTAATTCTTATACTTCCTTTTAGTAGTTTAAACTCCTATAAACTAATTGTTCGTAAATTTGAATTTCTCATCTTATGTAATTAATTAAGTTGATATAAAATTCACCAATACAATGAAACTGTGTGATTGAATTGGACAAAACTCAACTTACTTTTGAGACCGCGATCTTTATAGTCATTGATTTGGACTTTATGTTTGGATTTATGATATTTCATCCCACATCTTTTGGAAAAGTAAAATATTATTATAAATCAATGCTCAAGTAGAGTCTGATCACTCAAGTTTAACTTGAGAGATTCATTTTGGATTAGTGACAGAGGTCAAATAATTGACCTTGTTTTTTTTTTTTTTTTTCCAAACGATAACATGACCTTGTTTGTTGAGATGACAGAATTTTTCAGACTTGCCATAATTTATGTCGTCAAAGTGCGGTCGGGTAAACAGAGCAAGACTTGCTAGTTTACCAATACAACATGATATTTTTTTCAATGTCACATTTAAGTTCTGAAGACTTAGCATCCACAACAGTTAAAGTTCCGAAGATTTCCTATATATATATGAATTAATCTTTCTACACTATCAGCGTTGGATAAATGATAACTATACAAATTTTGAAATTAAAATTCAATTTTTGTACACATGTCATGAATCTAACGATGATAGTTTATACACCATCAGTGTAGGAAAGATTTATTCTATATATATATATATATATATATATATATAAAGGAGTTGGTGTTTGATTGTTAGTTATTTTTCACCTAACCTTTTTAAGGGCAATTTAGGTAACATTTAGGCATAATACAACTGATGATCCAGCTTCGAGTGCTAGCATTCTATGCTCATTGCTGTGAATTGACAAGCGTACCCTTGGTGGAATGATGATTACATCCTCAAATTCTGCTTATCCGGCTGAAGTGATTGTTTTACCCTTTTAACCATCCATTAGGTCTCTAGTTAAGACAGAGAGGTAGTTAGTTGGGTGAACTTGGAACTATTGCAAACGCTGAGTCAAGCAATCAATTGAGCTGGTGCAAAGAGCAGGACTAATTAAATTCAATAACTGATGCATCATTAAGACAATATGAATTCGTTAAGATGATGATTAATTGACTACTCCACGGCGCCATGGTGTAACAGTAGATGTTTTCCTCTCCTGAACTTCCGCACGTGCAATTGAACTCATACAAAGAGTTGATGATTAGAACGAGCAATTATGGCATCTTTAAGATAGGAGTAATGCATGAGAGATGAGGAATCTCATGGAAAGCATCTTTGAAGCGTAACTACAAAACTTTTCCCCTTCTGCTGCGTTTGTTGAGCAGATTTTTGAAAATCTTTTCCCCTTCTGTTGCATTTGTTGAGCAGATTTTTGAGGTATCTGCAATAATGGGGATTGTTAATACAAAACATGATTGGTTCAGTTGATTATGGTTCATACCATGATTGGTTCATCTTTTTTTTTTTTTTTTTTTTTTTATATATAAAGGATTTGAGGGTATTGTAAGCCAGAATTTTTGGAGAGACGGATCTCATCTTGTTGTTAAGGTAATGAATTAGTTATTTTAAATTATACTTTGCTTCAAATCAAATCTATTTACTCTTTTATTCAAACTTTTTTTGTGGAAATTTTTTTCTATCTATTTTCGAAATTCATGTTGTTTTTGTTGGCTTAATTTGTGAAATTTTGTTTAATTGGTCATGCTAACAATTAATTGAGGTCTTCATACGACCGAATCTCTTAGTTTTTTTTTTCTTGAATTGGTAAACTAATTTCCAATAATATTTGGCCAGTAGATTACTTTCAAATAATATTTCAAATAATACCCTATCCAAACAAACCCTAAGATTACTTTTTCTACATGTTGTTAACTAAGATTTTGTCAAAGTGTTGCTTTGATTTATTTGATTACCATTCTTTTTAGGTATATACCCTTGCAATTGTGATTTTAGTGATTAAATTTACTTGCTACAACTTCCTTTTTATATGTGGCTTTGTATTCCTGATTAAATTTCTCAATTTTTTAGATTTCCCATTTTTAAAATTACTTGGATTATATGACATGTTAATTGTATATGTCAATTAATGGTCTAAATGAATGATCTACAATGTCCTACAATTGTATATATTGTTAGATTAATGATTTTTCATGCTTCTTTTTGTGTTATACCTTCTTGCTTATGTATGGATTGGTGATTGTATTTTAATTAGCTATTGAACCCAACTATACGAAGAGAAAGAAAATCCAAATGAATCTAAACACCATTCCACTGCTTTCTTCATTTTCATATACTTCACTTTTATTTATTTTATGCATTATTAAGAGAGTTTAGATGGACATATATGGTATGCATAAGGAGGGTTTTAGAAACCCGTTCATCGAGGCAAATTCTCTTCATAAATGTCTATGGACGGTCTGAACACCCCTAATTACTTATTATTATGTTTTAAGCTTGAAAAGCACATTTTTTATTTGGGTTTTTGTGGCAAGAATACTTGATGATCCAATTAGTCAAGGTAGGAGTGTGCAAAATCGAAAAATTTCGATTTACAGATCAAATTCGAAGTGAATTCGGAATTTCGAATTCGGTAATTCGGAATGAAAATCGGATTATCCAATTTTGAATTGGTCAAATTCAGTAATGAAATTTTTCAAATCGGAAATTTCGATTTCAAATTCACAATTCGAAATCGAAATTCCTATTTCGATTTCAAATCTGTTTTTCATATATATATAAGGATTGGTATAGTGGTTTGTACCAATGCATTGGTAAAGTGGTTTGATGTGGTACGGATGTGGTAGGAGCAAGACACGTTAGGAAAAGCAAAATTGAAGGTTGTTTTTGGTGTGGCCTATGGCTGCCGGAACTTAAAATGAGTGTTGTAATGGTGGGTTCCACATTGAAATGACCCAAGACAATGTGTCAGTCACATCCCTTGGGTTCACCTCCACTGTGGGTTCACCCACGTTAACCCATGTGAAAAGACCCAAGACATTATTATTGTTTTCTAATTTATGAACAATAGACATAATGAAGAAAATGCAAAGTTAGATACATAACTAAAAAGAAATTTAAAAAATGAATAATATATGTATGTGCAAAATTAGATAAACTTTGATTCATTTAATTACATAAATTGACAAAAGAGTAGATAATTTAAATATTTTAGAAGAAATTTTGGAATAATATGTACAATTAATTAAACCAATCATAGGAATTAATAATTGTAAAGGAGTAAACGAATGGTTAATTAATTAGTTGAGATAGAATATTTGTAGGAGAAGTAATATGTTGTTTTATTATATGAGAAGTAATTAATATGATTCTTTTATTATATTTGAGGGTAGAACATAAATAAATGTTTAAAAAATGCATTTGTAATGATATTAGTCCAAATTAATGAGAATAAAGTGATGACATAATAACCGGAGTGCAAATAGGTGAAATTTAATTAGACCACACTTGTCACTTTTAAATTTTCAACATTATCATCATAATCACTTAATTATACTTTTATAATTTGATTAACATATTGTCTATGTATTGTCATTCAATAGCACAACTAACTTTCATCGATAAACAACCATAAACATTATAATTACCTAATTCATAAAATAATATTAAAAAAGCTTTTAAAAGATCAAAGTTTATTTGTTTATTAAGATTTTATACCCATTTCTTCCATATATAAAGTGATTGTTTTAAATTACACATAGATTGAGTGTGCCCTTTATCACTAGTAATACTAATGGTATTTGCACTAATGTATACATGCTTGAAATCAAATATCCGTATTGATTAGACTATGTAGTGATACAGTTAAGAATATTTTTAATAGGTGTAAATACAAAAATATAATTCCTCATTATCTATTCTAAAAGTATGACAACAAACAATCTTCACATTAAAAGTATTCCATATACTTTCATGGATAATATAATACAAGATGACATGCCCGAATTTACTAATGAATGAATAATTTTCTTTCAAACAACATAAAAAAACTTTTACAGTTGGTACTCCCGAACTTGAACATATTTTTAGGCAAAAGGAGATAAAAATTTATGATTAAGTGACAAAATCAACTCCACTTTATTAGAAAATGATATCACAATAATATTAAAACTAAATCATTACTAACCAACCATTATGAAGAAAATAAGTTTAAAAGTTGTAATTTAAATCAAGAGTAAATCTTATATATACTAACAGTGTATATACTATCACCGTTTTATTCATGACATGTGTGCAAAGATTGAATTTCAAATTCAAATTCTGCATAGTTGTCGTTCATCCAACGCTGATAATATATACACTGTCATTGTAGGAAAGATTATTTCTTAAATCAATACATGACATATATCCAAAATTTTGGAAGAAATACAATTTTTGTTTATAATACTTTGCATGTGTGTAGGACTGATCATTAATGTTTGGATAAAAACAAATTTGGTTCCCAACGTTTCAAATCTTAAGCATATTTAGGATAATTGACGAAAAAATGATGATTAAGGATCAAAGTCAATTTGCCACTACTCAATAGTTTTGACTTTGCATTTTTTATAGCAATGTTTCGAATTTGGATCATCATGGTATTTTAGATTTTAAATAGTGATATTAATGGTTTCAAAGGAAAAGAAATGCAAATTAGATTAAAATTATGTTGAAAATGTGCGAAAGTTCAAGAAACTTCTTTCTTTTATTTTTTTTTATTTTGTGTATTCATCCCATTTGTTCTCATAGACTTTTACTCTTGCATAACTGGTCTCAAATGTAGCATAATATATGTATGTATGGTTTTGCATTATGGAGAATCAATTGATAATGAATTCTATTATTTTTTTGTTACTTGTATTGATATTTAAATGCTCAATTAGATATCCATTCAAACTATAAAGAATATGAACTATAAGTAAATCAGATTCGTTTTCTTTTTTCAATTTTAATAGATTATTAGTTGAATTTAAGATGAAATTAATATTTTGTATAATTGTTTGAATCATTCAATAAAATTATTAAGGTAACGGGGGGAAGGTGTAGGGTAAAATATTAAGGTAAACAAAATAGCCAAGTAACTATTTTAAAACTTTCCATTGAAACTTTGGATTTAATAGATAGAAAAATAAATTAATTGGATTTAATAGATTGAAAAGTAAATAAATTGTGTCCCCACTAAGAGAGCAATTTAGCACGAGTTCAAAGTATTTTAAATGTCTGTTGGTTATATGTAGTTGACCTACTATAGTCTTTTTTTTATGAAATATATTTTGATTGTTTTACTTCTTTGGTTCTATAGATAAATAATTCAAATAAGATAACACAATGTTGTTAACCACTATGTACTTTATATAGAATAATATAGGCACAACATATCATCTGAGCTAGAAAGTATATCTTCATTAAATAAGTTAAAATTGGATAATAATACACATTTGATATATGAGGTTGTAGTAGGAGGTTGTAGTATAGGAAAAATTGAAATAGGATTTTATTGCTAAATCGATTTTGAGTAAATGTTAAGTTCCATCAATTGTTTTAAATGTGCTTAAAATTATAAATTTTAGAGACCAAATTTATTTTTATTGAAATATTATCATTTTAATATATAACTAAACATTCACATTCATAACCTGCCTATCTTGTGCGCCATTCTCAGCACACTTCTTTATCAGGTTACCGGTAATCTTTTATTTCTGTTCTTTTATTTTGTGCTTCATTTTCAAGGTGAAGTCACCCTTGTCAGTTGTTGTCCTTTGGCTCCTATTGACTTGATGTGCGGCAGATACCATGTACAATTGTGTGTCAGTCTAATACCAATGAAATGGTAGAAACCGCTGTACCATTTTGAGGAAGCTTCGTATATATATGTATAACATAAAATATTAACATTTATATTATAATAATAATTTTTGTATTCATGAATTTGATGAAATCGGAATTCCTATTTCGATTTCAATTTCGTTTTCACATATATATATATAATATTTTTTTAATATATGTAATATAATAATAATAATAATTTTTATATTCATGAATTCGGTGAAATCGGAATTTACCGAATTCCAAATTGAATTCGCAACGAATTCGAATTTGGAGTTGGTGAATTCAAAATCAAAATCGGTCGAAAATTTTGATACTAAAATTTCCAAAAATTTCAATTTCAAAATTTCGAAATACTGATTTCGATTCAGATTCACAGCCCTAAGTCAAGGCGCCAAAGAGGGCGACGAGAAATGAAAGTCTAAATGTCTAATGGATGCCCGTTTCATTTCATGTGTCATATTTTTAGAAAGGTAAGATTAATTAAAAAAAATAAATAAATATAAGAGAAGATAAATATAATTAAATAAAAAATATATATAAATGCAAAGAGGATCATGATTGTTACTATGTGCATATGGATGATTGTTACTGTCCGTTACGGACAAGTGCTGACCATTCATCCATGTTGAAGGGAAAATAGCTACCGGTCAAACCAGCCAAATTACACTTATACCATTCTTGTTCTCTCTCCCTGCAACCCATCACATCATCATCCTCTTCCTCCTCATCATTCTTCAACCACCAATTGCCCACCAATAAACCCCTCTGACACATGAAAAAATTGAACACTTAAAAAGAAAAATTGTTAGTTCAGATTGGTTTAATTCCATCAGTGGCTAATAGGGACTAGAGGATGAAGGGAATATGTGAAGAAAGAGATTGCAAGATTAATGACAAAGCCTCGAAGTGGAGGAAAAATGAAGGCAAAGACGGGGGCTGAATTAAAAATGGGAAGACAGTGGATTTGTGGGTGGGAGGCAGCGGAAGGGAGGAAAGGAATTAGGTGGGTGAGATGATGGAGTGAAATTGGGAAGTATCAGTATCAGCAGGGCCACCAGCATAGGGGCTGAATTGGGTTCGTAACGTGGTTTGTTATGTTGGTGCATTCTGTGATTAATCAATATTGTAATGGCTCTACCGAAATATTGAGGAAACCTAGAGAACAGGCATTGTAACTTCAAAAGTTACAGTGTCTCTAATCCAACCATCGTCCAATAATTATTAGGTGATTAAGTTCCACATACTCTGTATAGTTCACAACAATCTTCACTCTCCACTGCATTCGATTTGAGAACTCCAGCAGTCTTTGTGAAAGACGAGCCAGTTTGTTGATTTTAGCTGCTCCAAAAGCGTCGATGCTTGTAGTAATTAATCAAGGAATGGGAGGAGGAGGAAGAAGAGGAGGGGGCGGAATCAGAAGAATCAACAAGAAATGTTTTGAGATGTTTGTTAAATTCCTTAGGCTTCTCCAAGTTGACGCCATGTCCTGCATGTTTAATCACCTCAATTCGAGCATTTTCCCCAATATGCCTGCATGCTCATGGACATGATATTTTTTCCTCAATTCCCAAGTCACATAACACAGAATTAATTTGTAATTGTACATAAAGGTTACTCCTCGATCTCATTAGACGGAAACAAACAGCTAGTTGAAAGGTTACCTTTTCATTCTGTGACCCAATTCCACGGGGAAGATTTGATCCTGCTCCCCCCATATGATCAATGTGGGCTGTTTCAAATATGATACCATTTTGAATCAAGAAAGAAATTAGTCCATCCATCTAGAAAGCGCGGGTGTCAGATGGATTCAGTCATGATAGCAAAAAATTCCAACCTATAGCACCATTATATGTTAGGAAGACTCAAGCAAACCTGTGTGATTCTGGGAATCTTTGAGAGCCGTCGATCTTTGAGTATATTTTTCATGAATTCCCTCTTCTCTTTTACGTGGTCTGTGCACATTACCTGCCCATGCAACAAACAATAATATCATCACCCAATTGAAAATTGAAGTGTTTAAATGCTGCAATGAAATAATTAAGCGGCATGCATCTAAACGAGCATGACAAATTTCAACCAGTTATCGTATTTTTGGAAGGGTATATATATATATTCATTTTAACCTTTCAATGTGCATCTGGGCTTCAGCTAGCTATTTGTTTCCATCTAAGATCGAGGAATAACCTTTATGTACTAGCTACTGCAAATTAATTCTGTGTATATGACTTGGCCAGAAGGTCGTGTAGTAATTAAGGTCGTGTAAAGATGTTCCCCTCTTCTTCTTGGTTTGTTAAACATATATATATATATATAGTGCTTGGCTAGTTGTCCGGTCACGGTGGGAATGCAACACTGGTTTCTTGTCACAAGGGTTCATTTCTTCTTAGTTAGGACTGATATGTGTGTGTGGTGGGCTAATTACACTCTTCTCCAGGGTGTAAATGAATAATAGCAAAGTAGTAAGGGGTGTAATTGTAATTGTAAAAAAAATTAGAAGTAGCAGCAGCAGGTAGTTAAGAGTCGTTGAAAGAAGAATTCTCAATGCCTGCACTAATCTTCTCTTTCCCTGCACTAATTCTTCTATTTATGTTCATCAAATTTCTATTAAGAATTGAGGGTCCTGACAGATTGCCGGCAGTCGCAGAGCTAGGAATTAGATAGTCTCAATGCCGTGCGCATGAATTGCCAAATATTGAACCCAAGCACCAACCCAAATCCTACCAGATCGAGAAACTGAGAGGCATTTTGGACAAAATTGTGATGGAACGATTTCCACAGTTTTTCTTTTCTTCTCTTTTTTTATTGGAGCAAGGGAAATGCATAAACCTTTGACATGCACAGAGAGAGAGAACGAAGCTAGGCTTACATCAATAAAATCTGTAAGGAAGCACGAGGGGACTCTTTTGACAGGCTTGACGAATGTAAGATTGAACAGTTCCTGAAGTTTATCCGGGGTCTGGGGCACCAAAACTTCAGCAGCCTCGTCTAAATCCGGAATCGGGAACAGACCCTTCTCCATATCCTTCTCCTCCGAGCAAACACCGGTGGAACATAGAACCAATTTCTCTATTGCCTCGGGAAACTGTACCGCCATGCTGTACCCTACAAACCCACCATAACTTATGCCCACCAAGTTCATCTTTTGTACCCCGTGCAGCTCCATCAATTTCATGACACATTGTGCCTGGAATTCCTCCGTTCTCTCGGGACTCTTGGTCGAGGATTCGCCAAAAAAGAGGAGATCAGGGACGTAGGTGTTGAACCTTGGCACGAGGTGGCGGAGATGCTCCCGGTATTGCCACATTGCATTGGCTCCAAAGCCATGCAGCAGCAGAAGATTAGGTTTCGATGGTTCGGCCGTTTTTGGCACCCAACAATGCATGACGGTACCATCCCCAAAATCTGTTGTGACAGATTTGAGGCCAGCGTAGGCGAAAAAGTACCTATGAAGCCAATCTGCTGATGCTGTGAAGCTAATGCCTCCTGCCATTTATGTCAAACCTCAGAGGTTTTAAGCTCTTCCAAGAGTGGTCGAAACTTAAAAAAGTTTATTTTTCTTTTGGGTATTCTTCTCCTAGAAATTTTGTAGATTTCCTCTGTCAAGACAAACAAAGAAATTGTAGCTAAGAGAACGAGAGAATGGCTATAATTTAGCTCGTGGAACACCTCCGATCCTCGGCCCCACGACGGATTATTAGTCTGTCGACGCCGTTAAAATCACGTGCGTTTTCAACTTCTATATTTCCCAAATCCCCTAAAACTCCAATCCAACTTTATATTTTCCAATTCTCCTAAAAATCCAATCGGGCTTTGGCTTGTATTCCTCGTTAAGAAAAGCAAAAACAGATATTTGATGTAATTAATTATTAGAAATAACTAAATTAGCATACTGTGTCTTTTCCAATTCCATAGAGCGAATAGAAGGAGAAAACCCCCTCTTTTTTTTTTTAATCTTCAATATTTGTTTATGAAGACTAGGTTTAAATCTTGTTTACGGCTTGGATGGCAGTTGTAGTTGTGTCCAAATTTTGGAGTTTATTGCTAAAATAACTCTTCTTCTAAAATATATATCCAAAGTAACCTAATTTTAAAAATTATTACCTTTATAATTCTCTTTTTGCCACAAAGGTTGCATATGTGGCAGGATGGAAATAGAGACATATTCTATCTTTCTTTTTTATCTGATATCCCCCCGGATTCTCTCTCTGAACTTTTTCCTTTAGTTATTTTTTTCTTGTCAAAAGTAATTTTGAGAAGCCAATATTTATATTAACAGAATCTAAAACTTCACTATCATTCCTGATATTGTATTCGTGGATGAAAATATTCTTCTTGAATTGATGATCTTAAGGTAAATGAAGATTATTCTCTTGTCTTTTCTATTGTGTAGTTTTTGGAACATTCCTATAGCCTTCAAAAAAATTTTGAATACTAATTGTGTAACAAATGATTTCCCATACCATGTGTTTGTTAAAATGTCCAAGAGGAAAACTACATAACAACATAGATTCATACTCAATATGTTTGATTTCCACCATATACACGAGCATGTTCATTTGTAGTGCTTCTCTATCACATGATCAAATAATCTCATATACTTAATGTATTTTTGCACATTTATTCAACATCAATCAATGGTTTGTGCTACTTCTGAGCAACTTGAGCATTATCTTAATTGCATTAGTAGATTTCTTTTGCATTACATGAAATTTATTAGTCTCAATTTCGATTTAATCTACTAGTGGTTCTTGTATCTAATGGTATTCTAAATAACATGTAAATGATAACCTTGCTAATTATTGACAAACACTGGTAGTTCTTGTCTTAGATAGCATGACAATATTTGCTTAATTAATGATTTTTTTAATTTTGTGTAGGTGGTGCTGCTGAATTTTGTAGCAATGGCTGGTAAAAATGTTACTATATTTTTTTATTGTAATGGTAGGATGACAACAGGCATACATGGTCTTAGTTACGAGGGTGTTACTCCAAAAGCCATTCGAGTAAGTTATCAGATAAAATACCATGAAATCATGGACAAGATATATGTTATCAATGGCTATGAAAAACATCAAGTTGCGATAAAAAACTTCTAACTTGTGATACCTCTTTGTTTTCCTCATTCCCTATATGTGATTTGCAATGATCAAATAGAACTTACCCATTTTGGAGATAGGATTAGTGAAGTGCTCGAATTTAGCATTATTGAAGTGCCTGAACATAGAATGAGTGGATTGCGTAATGACATTTTTGTATTCATTTCCCCTTTGCTAACACTTAAGGAAGTTTCAAGAGTGTGGGTTCAAATATTTCAAAATTGCTTGCAATTGGCAATGATTATGAGACACATTTATTGATTGCAAATTTATTGTAATTATATTATGAAAGTTTATTTACTTCAGAATATCTTGTTTTTTTAGTTCGTTGCATAAGATATGGATGTGGAGAACTTTATTACATTATTAAAATTTAATTAAAAAATCTTATTTTTGTCTTTTTTTCCCTTATAACATGACTTTTTCCAGTAGTAGGATGCCATTTGCCTTTTATAATACTTGATTACTTATATAATAATCAAATTGAAAACTTGAAAATTTCAATTTGATAACTTTTTGTAAAAGTTCTTTTCAAGAAGTAGGAAGCATAACATAAACAAATATGATAACCTTGAAGTTTTTGTAACTTTTTCTTGTTATTACTTACGATTTTCATTGCAATTTTTGTATTTTGCAAATTTATTTTTGAAAAATATATGAAATAAGTTGATACATTTTTTTAAAAGTGTAGAGACCACTAATAGTAAGGTCAAATAACGGTAGAATTTATTTTAAATAATTATAAGGAAATTATCAAAGTTACGCAATTTTCTTGTGCCTTTATAATAAAAAAGTTTAAATTTTTAGTTCATGTTGGAAACTATAGACTAGATTAAAGTTTTCCTTTCTTGTTATGCTACATGGAAATCAGGGTAATTAGGTGACAACAATAACATCATTATGGGAATAAAATTTGAAAGTGAATCACATTGAGAATATTTTTTAGAAAGAGTGTTATTTTGGCAAAAACTCCCAAATTTTGCAGGAAAGATAGAATTTGTATTGAATCACAATTGCAATTCATGATTTAACACGTTGACCAAACTAATTATTTTTATTTGAAGTTTGGAGAATTGTTAATTTTATTTAGAGTATGGTCCAAAATTTCCTTTTCTACCTTGTATATAAAAAAGAAAGAGAAGTTACTGTAGGCTGTAGCAACCTCTTTTTTTTGCCAAGTGTATAGTCTCTTATTTTGACAAGTGTCAATTTCTATTTGTAGTTGAATTTTTACTCCACTATTTTTTTTGGTTAATCAAAAGTCATAAATATCTCTCCTCCCAATTCTTTTTTTTCCTCTTTCTGCCTCTGCTTTTAACTTTCATTTCCCTCTTTTTTCGTCATTTTTCTTTTTTCCCCCTTCAAATTTTTTCTTTATAATTAATTATACTAAGATTATTTTCTTACTATTTTTTTAGATGATTATTGTTGACCATGGAGAGGTGTCGCAACAATCAACTAATTTATACTATCAGTTCCTATTCCATCAATTTTAACTCTTTAATCCAGTATTTTGGCTTTTCTTTTCTTTTTTTTTCTTCATCCTAATTTTTCTCTGCCATTTCTCGTTCCGCTCAATCAATGCATTTTTTTCCTTTTTGCTCTATAATTAATTGAATGTATATTTTTCTTGTAGGGGAATGGATATTTCTTTTATTGCATTGTTCAAAAATCATGATTCATGAATCATAATCATCTTTTTTTTAGGAGAAACCTAGACAATAGACCTTTTACCTCCACTACTCCTACTGTTTGGTATATTCCATTTTCTTTTTATTCCTATTCTTCCCTCATTTCATGCTGCCAAATATGGACTTAACCTTTTTTTTATTAACTGTATTATTAACTTTTTTTATTAACTGTATTTTATTTAGCCTTTATCATTTTTCTTTTTTTTTTTTGCCTCTTTATTCTGTGACCTTGGTGTATTTATTTATTTTGGCTTGATCTACTTGATATTCATTAAGCCTTCCATTATTTTGGTTCTGCAAATCGATTTTCCTTTTGTACGGGTTGTCTTAAATCTAAATGCAAAATTTATTTTTTGCAATTTTGATGTTTTAGTTCCTTTTTAATGCATAATTGAATCTTACACTTCCTTTACTAATTCTTTGGTACTGAATTTTTGTACCCTTTTTATGCATTGAAAAGCCTTCCATTTAACTTTCTTGCAAGTTTTATTGTGAATTTATAGGACACAAGTTTTTACATGATTGTGTCTTGTTTGAAAAAGAAATAGTGGTGAAATTTTATACATTTGTAATTATAATAGCATGACACTTGAGTTTTATGAAGCATATATCATTTATGTTAATATTGAATTGGTTTTGCATTTCTCCTGTGTTTGGTTTTTGAATTCTTTGTTGTTGTTTGTCCATACAATACCCTATTGCATCACAATAAGCAAGTTGGAGCAAACTTTTGGAACATTCCACTAAAGCTAAGCTTTTTTAGGCTCATTTTTTGACAATTATAATTTCTATTTATTTGAAAGCAAATTATAGTGTAATGAATTTTAGCCATAATTTTATAGATGGGCCTACACTGTGCTTGCACAGTCTGGTTCCTTGAGTGTCAGAATATGTGTTGCTACGTGCAAGCAACGTGCAAGCATTAGAGTGATGGGGCCTAGCAGAGGCTTAGTGATTGGAGCAGGAGATGACCATTAAAATCGGACCCTCAAATATGTGTTGTACATTAAAAGTGGTACAAAATGCGGACCCTCAAATGTGTGTTGCACAATAATAGTAGCACAAAATGACGGAGATTGGAGAGGACATTGAGAATTGTTAAGAGTAAGTTGATTCTTGAAGAGAGCTAAATATATGCATGGAATATTTGAAGTCACAAACAGAATATTATCATCGTCATATTATGCAAGGTGTATTATTACTACAACATATTAGGAACCCAGATTTTTTCCCCAACGTATTGCAAAGAAAAGGACATTGAGAATTGTTAAGAGTAAGTTGATTCTTGAAGAGAGCTAAATATATGCATGGAATATTTGAAGTCACAAACAGAATATTATCATCGTCATATTATGCAAGGTGTATTATTACTACAACATATTGGGAACCCAGATTTTTTCCCCAACGATATTGCAAAGAAAAGGACCCTCAAATATGTGTGCACAATAACAGTAGTACAAAATGGTGGGATTGGAGCAGGCTCGCCGTGTTTGATTATTTGGCAAGGGCATTTCTTGAGAACCACATCCCGTGGCATGCTAGGGATTCAGGGAAGGAGAGAAAAGAAAACAAAAAATTTTTAACCCAAAAAGAAAAAAGAAAGAAAACGAAAGAAGCGAAAAAAGCATCTCCGGTACCTAAATAAATTGCCCAGGTAAGAGAGAAGGTGAAAATCTTTTCAGATGATCTTCTCCTTTTTAGATTAGGACTCAACCCCTCCAAACTTTTATATATATTATATATATATATATATATTCAGAGTAAGAAATTGATATGTGCCCAAGAAAATAGAAGTAAACGAGTATCTATGATTCAGGCCTTGTTCTCGTTGGTTTTAGATTTTATAAATTTTGATTATGAAAAGTGATTAATAATCAGAATCTGCAATAACGATGGATTATAAATTTTAGCCTTTTAAGTTTTGAAAAATCTATAATTTGAATACAAAAGTAAGTGAAAACATCATAAAAATTGATTCTCAAAAATCAAAATCTATAATCAGTTTAAATAATGAATTGAGAACAAACCTTTAAGCTCGAGACTGCAGTAATTTATGGAGACAGTGGCCACATTAAAGCTCAAGGTTCCTTTAATATCTCGTGTTTTCGGATGGTTAGAACTACAAACAGTTGGATTTCTTTAACTTTGTTATAGTAATCGTTTTACTGGATCGAGATTTTAATATATACTAGTTGTTTTTCGACATTAACACCATCCATCAAATAACTGAGATTCATTATATATTTTGCTACCGTGTCTATGTGTTTTTTTCTTTCTGGTTAGATATGCTAGTCATGTGTGTGCGTGGTGTTTTTCCGTCAGTACACACAGCCAAACATGACCTTTGAAATCAGGTTATAATCTAACATTCTTAATGTAGTATTAATTAGTAAGTAATGCCTAAATTAGGTGAAACTAACAGGCATATGGCTATGCATGTGAATGTGTAGCCTTGCTTATTAGTCACATTGCTCCTCTAAGATAAGCGATTTGACAATCTCTGTTCTTTTTTTGGCAATTTCTGTTTGCTGGTGTGTACTTCAGATTAATGTTCTAATGAAAGAAAGAAAGACAACCATAAATTGGGTTTATCATTTTCTTCTATTTGCTAGTCTTGAACGAGCATTCAAGCATATTTCAAAAGATTTTCAAACCAACGTAAAATTGAATTAATCTTTTTTTATATATTCAGTGAGTTTTTTTTTTCACATTAGTAGGTTTGGATGCATGACACATAATTTTTATTCAAATTACAGATTTTTCTTTTTATATGTAGCATGCACCCAATCTTACTTGTGTAAAAGAGTTTCTATGAAATAAAAAAGACTAAATTTATAAAATTTGCAAAAAAAAAAATCAGGAAAATTGAGATGTTTGATGCTGGCGAGGCACTAAAACCAACTTTTATACCCGGAAAAGCCAACCCCAAATGGAAAGCAAACGGGGGCATTAGAATCCAGTCATTAAGATCTGCAATTGGGGGGACATACAAGACCTTTGAGCATTTCCATACTTGTGGTTGGGAAAAACTCTCATGTTGTTTGTATTAAATTCAAAACTTGAGATTGAAATCCTAAAGATGTAAGAGCGGATCTTTTTGCTTTTCATATTCTGAACGAGTTGCAAATATGAAGCAACTTGTGAGGCCGTGATCCGTACATGCGCGTCTCTACAATTCTAGTACTCATTGATTTAGACTTTTTGTTTGGATTCATGATATTCCATTCCACGTTCAAAAAGTAAAGTGTTATAAACCAATACTTAAGAAGAACACTCCTCTTTACTTATTATTATGTTTTTAAACTTGAAGAGCACATTTTTTTATTTGGTTTTTTGTGCATGAATAATTGATGATCCAATTAGTCAAGTTGCAAAGAGGGGTGGTGAGAAATGAAAGTCTAAACGTCTAACGGGTGCTCATTTCATGTGTCATATTTTTAGAAAGGTAAGATTAATTAGAGAAAATAAATAAATACATTAGAGGGTAGGTATGATTAAATAGGAAAAATATGTAAATACAAAGGAGGACAATAATTGTTACTCTGAGCATATCCACGATAAGGAAGGGTAATAATTATTAGGTGATTAAGTTCCACATACTCCGTATAGTTCACAACAATCTTCACTCTCCACTGCATTCGATTTGAGAACTCCAGCAGTCTTTGTGAAAGACGAGCCAGTTTGTTGATTTTAGCTGCTCCAAAAGCGTCGATGCTTGTAGTAATTAATCAAGGAATGGGAGGAGGAGGAAGAAGAGGAGGGGGCGGAATCAGAAGAATCAACAAGAAATGTTTTGAGATGTTTGTTAAATTCCTTAGGCTTCTCCAAGTTGACGCCATGTCCTGCATGTTTAATCACCTCAATTCGAGCATTTTCCCCAATATGCCTGCATGCTCATGGACATGATATTTTTTCCTCAATTCCCAAGTCACATAACACAGAATTAATTTGTAATTGTACATAAAGGTTACTCCTCGATCTCATTAGACGGAAACAAACAGCTAGTTGAAAGGTTACCTTTTCATTCTGTGACCCAATTCCACGGGGAAGATTTGATCCTGCTCCCCCCATATGATCAATGTGGGCTGTTTCAAATATGATACCATTTTGAATCAAGAAAGAAATTAGTCCATCATCTAGAAAGCGCGGGTGTCAGATGGATTCAGTCATGATAGCAAAAAATTCCAACCTATAGCACCATTATATTTTAGGAAGACTCAATCAAACCTGTGTGATTCTGGGAATCTTTGAGAGCCGTCGATCCTTTGAGTATATTTTTCATGAATCCCTCTTCTCTTTTACGTGGTCTGTGCACATTACCTGCCCATGCAACAAACAATAATATCATCACCCAATTGAAAATTGAAGTGTTTAAATGCTGCAATGAAATAATTAGCGGCATGCATCTAAACGAGCATGACAAATTTCAACAGTTATCGTATTTTTGGAAGGGTATATATATATATTCATTTTAACCTTTCAATGTGCATCTGGGCTTCAGCTAGCTATTTGTTTCCATCTAAGATCGAGGAATAACCTTTATGTACTACTACAAATTAATTCTGTGAATATGACATGGGCAGAATGTTGTGTACGTAGTAATTAAGGTCATGTAAAGATGTTCCCCTTTTCTTCTTGGTTTGTTAAACAAGTATAGTGCTTGGCTAGTTGTCCGGTCCCGGTGGGAATGCAACACTGGTTTCTTGTCACAAGGGCTCATTTATTCTTTAGTTGCCGGTGGTAGTCGCAGAGTTAGGATTAGAGTCTCAATGCCGTGCGCATAAATTTCCAAATCCTTCGGCCCACTGGCCACCAGATCGAGAACCTGATAGGCATTTGGACAAAATATGATGGAACGATTTCCAGAGTTTTTCTTTTCTTCTCTTTTTTATTGGAGCAAGGGAAATGCATAAACCTTTGACATGCACAGAGAGAAAGAACGAGGCTACGCTTACGTCAATAAAATCTGTAAGGGAAGCACGAGGGGGACTCTTTTGACAGGCTTGGCGAATGAAAGATTCATCAGTTCCCTAAGTTTATCCGGGTCTGGGGCACCAAAACGTTAGCAGCCTCGTCTAAATCCGGAACCGGAACAGACCCTCCTCCATATCCTTCTCCTCCGAGCAAACACCAGTGCAACATAGCACCAATTTCTCTATTGCCTCGGGAAACTGCACCGCCATGCTGTACCCTACAAACCCACCATAACTTATGCCCACCAAGTTCATCTTTTGTACCCCGTGCACCTCCATCAGTTTCATGACGCATTGTGCCTGGAATGCCTCCGTTCTCTCGGGACTCTTGGTCGAGGATTCGCCAAAAAAGAGGAGATCAGGGACGTAGATGTTGAACCTTGGCACGAGGTGGCGGAGATGCTCCCGGTATTGCCACATTGCATTGGCTCCAAAGCCATGCAGCAGCAGAAGATTAGGTTTCGATGGTTTGACCGTTTTTGGCACCCAACAATGCATGATGGTCCCATCCCCAAAATCTGTCGTGACAGATTTTGAGGCCAGTGTAGGCGAAAAAGGACCTATAAAACCAATCTGTCGATGCTGTGAAGCTAATGCCTCCTGCCATCTATGTCAAAACACAAAGGTTTCAGGCTCTTCCAAAAATGTTTTTGGGTGTCTCCTAGAATTTTTGTGGAATTCCTCTATCAAGACAAACAAAGAAATTGTAGCTTAAGTGGATGAGAATGGCTATAATTTAGGCAAGTGAAACACTTCGGATCCTCGGCCTCACAACCAAGTCTCACGACTGGTTACTACTCTGCCACGCCGTTATAATCACGTGCGTTTTCAACTTCTATATTTCCCAATCCCCCTAAACGTCCCAATCCAGCTTTATATTCCCGATTCCTCCTAAAAGTCCAATCCGGCATTGGCTCGTATTCCTCAATTCAGAAAAGTCAAAACCGATACTATGGTAAATTAACGTAATGTGCCTTTTCCAATTCCACAGAACCAATAGAAGGAGAAAATCCTCTCTCTCTCTCTCTCTCTCTCTCTCTCTCTCTCTCTCTCTCTCTCTCTCCTCTCTCTCTCTCTCTTTTAAATCTCCAATATTTGTTTATGAAACAGTTGTAATTGTGTCCAAATTTGCAGAAAAGATAGATTTTGTATTGAATCACAATTGCAATTCTTGATTTAACACATTGACCAAACTAATTATTTTTAGGAAAAATGGTTCAAAAGGTTCTTACATTTTGCAGAATGATTTTTTTTCATCCATCACTTTTATAAGTGTAATTTTACGTCACTTACAAATTCATATTGATCAAATTTAGTCCCTACCTAGAGTTTCGACAAACTTTTGATCGGAATCCTCTATGCGTTTTGCATCGATTAATGTTACCATTCTGACGTCCCTTGTTTTCCTTGATATCATTGATTAATTGTTCATTATTGTTTACTAGTTGAATGGATGCCCCACGTTTGCCATTCTAAATGTCCCTTGTTTTCCTTGATATCATGGATTAACTGTTCATTATTGTTTACTAGTTGAATGGAGGCCTCGCGTTGTGACGTGAGGGTGGGCAGGTTTTAGAAACAATGAATATATTAATAAGGGCATTGGCTAATGTTATATTCAGCATTAGGGGAAGTGTTGGTGCATCGCGCAGGTGTTTGATGCCTGTGGTTAGAAAGAATTTTTCATTGGATAAATAATAGTACATTCTGAAAAAAAAAAAATAGTCATCAAATATGACAAAACTAATAATAGTACATTCTAATTGCAATACGCACTTGTACACTTTGGTTTGTCAATACTTTTACAATTTACCATTTCCAAAAAAATCCCTATAGATGTCAGTTGAAAATCACCCAAGAACAAACATAAGTTGTTTCAAACAAAGAAATATACTCCAACTGTTAATGGCTATGTATGAATTGCACAACAGTTTAATATGCCTTTGTGTTAATTCCACAATAAATGCCACATTTCAATTAAATGTGTCTATAACACCATTTCAATAATTATACCAACACATAAACTTATATGAGTTGTACTCGATGCAAAAGCGGTTGCAAAATATTCCATATTTCATAAATATCCAAATGTCTCCATGAATCAAAGTTTTAAATGTACCAAAATGAGAACATTTTGATAAATACACCTAAACACATGCTTCTCTCAATTGTATCAAAAGTTTTTTAAAAAAAACTACACAACATTTCACATTTTCAAAAAACTCCTATTCATGCAGATGAAACTCAAACTCCCTTTGATCACAACTGATTCTTATATGGTATAAGGATATTAATGCTAAAATTAGGGTAGGTGAAGTATTTTGTTATGTATTATTATACGTATTGTAACAAATGCAATATATTATTATGTGAAGAAACCAATAGAGCACAATGAATTGAATAATGCCAAATTTGATTTTAACTTTGAAAAATTAGGCCTTTCATAAAATATATATCTTCCTACACACGAGAAAGCGATTAATGAAGCATTAAAGTCAAATAAGGTATTCTTTAGACTAAGGAGTTAATCCAATCATGTCTAGACTGACGAGTTAATCATGGCGCTTAATCCATTTCCAATGATAGAATAGATCTTCCTACACCTAAGAAAGGTTTAACGATGGATTGAAGTCAAATAAGGCATACTTGAGATCCAGGAATCCAATCATGTCTATTATTCTGATCATAGCATCTATGACATGAATGCAGCAACTACTACTACATTGAAGGGGAAAATGAACCTCCCTTTCTTCCCATAAAAACTCCAGTAATTACGATGTCCGTAAGTGTAATTTTCATTTTTCCATTCAGTTAAAAAAAAAAAAGACAACAAAAATCAATTTCGTTTTCAAGCCTATGAAATGCTCAATTTGATAACGGGCAAAGAGAGAAGCACCATTATTCAAGATACAGTCCTAGGCGGAGAACGTATTGACAATATTTTACAAACATAGAAAAATTCTTATCCATTTATATAGAAAAAAAAAAGTCCCCAGAATCAAACCCAATTAAGAATGCAAAACTAATTCTACTTCAAACAGAACATTAACCCAAAAAAGAAAAATCAAATCACATCCCATAACCAAGTGAAATACCTCCAAATAATTAAGTTTTCAAGGAGGATGTATCAAGAGACTGTAGAAGAGATAAAGGAACAATAATGCCCACCAAATCAAATGAACTGAGTACCCATCAATTGATCCAAGGGGAAAAGCCCTAAATATTAAATCAAAACTTAGGAAATCAAGTTGCTGGACAAGAGAAGGGGCGCATAGAAAGAGGGGCTGTGGCTGGGAGAAAATTAATTTGTATCTTTGATTTCAAAATTGCGATGTTTCTGGGTGAAAGAGAGGACTTGACTAGTAGAAAAGGAATACTAGAGTCTTGACAACTGAGGAGGAGGAAGAGGCGGAAGGGTGGAATTTACAGGAAGCATTAATTAAGGAGTTTGGAGAATTTGATGAATTTACAGGAAGCCCGTCTTAGACTCCTCCGTTAGTTCACAAGTCAGGGGTAAATAGGCACGAGGGTCAAACGACAAAATCAAACAGCCATAAGTGCCACCTCCTGCACATATCCACGCAATCAGCACGTTACCATTTCGAATTGAAATTCCAAGTTAACCCACCTACTGAACGTGTTAATAGGAGACCAAAACCCTGTTCATAAAACTTCGTTCACACTTTGATTAATTACCGTACGCGTTGACTTCTGGGGCAAGAGGTGTCTCCAAGGGTTGTCAGATAAATAAAAATCTCAAAGTAGTGCAGCAGCTTCTACTTGAGACTAACAGAGACCTCCTAAAAAAGGAGAAAGACAGATCAGAGGTTTCTTGTGCACCGATATGGAGAAATGACTTTGCATTTGCACCACGAAGATCCACTATACAAAGTAATCATATTCCATCAACAAAGACAAAAAATCTCTGTACAACATTCCTCCATGCCATCATCTGGCAACTGCTTAACTTCTATCGATTTTGCTGAGAAACAATTTGCCTACGAAGTGTCGGAGCCTCACCAGCTAACTCGTCATCCAACCATTCCGCTGCGACTCCATGATGTAAAACAATAGTTGCAAAGAGAGGCCTCAACTAATAAGTTTCCTTAGCCTCTTTTTCAGCCGGGATTAGCTGCCTTATTTTGCGGTTCCAGGACGAGAGCATGCTTGAAATCTTCAGCCCCAAACAGAAGAGAGAAGAAATAAGATTGTTAAGTAATCTGGTCCATGGTTCCTTACAACACAGTATTTTTTTTTTCTTTTTTCAAAGGCAACTTAGAACATATAGTTATGGAACCTAAATCCCACCAACACATTCCAGTCTGTGCCAGCATGCATGTTGGATTAACTGTACGCTAAATTACTTAAAAACTCAGTGGTACATCAAATCTGCTAGTTACCTTATCCATTTATGGTTTCCAAACTAACATTTTGGCCCCCTTGTATTTTGGCCTCACGTTAACTGAAAAGTTTTTCTGTAATAGTTTAAGAATCAAATATTAAAAACCAGAAAAATCATATGATTGTTCTATAGTCAAAACTCTTTTCAGTAACAGCAATTCCTTAGTTTCATTTTTCTTTTCTACCCATTTTCTCTTTTATCCCGTCTGCAGATATACAGCCGTCATACATGTCAGAAATGTCATTGCAGCCTATCCATTGAGTACACTTTTATTAGTGATCAATGCATTGATCAGTTTTATTATAAATATTTCGATTGCTCAAGAAACAAACTTCTTGACAGTACAGCTATTAGGCAAACAATTTTAGACAGGCAACTCCAAAAGAAAGTATAGTCTCACCTAGAAGAGCTTCTTTATAGCAAAGAAGTGATTCCCTAGCTGTTCCTCGTCTTAAATACGCCTTCACATTCTGCGTAATGAGACAGAAAGCATTAATACTAGAATTTAGATATTCTTATGGTCTTGGTGACATTAACCTCCATGTGCGAACAAATAAAAAATTGAAAACCTGGCACAGCCAATTCAGCAGACTTTGGCCACTCCAAGGTCTAAGATAGCTACAATTCATAAAAGTCTATTTACATCTGCAACTAGTCTACACGTTAGAATAACCAGACCAATAAACCCTACACTAGTACAACATGAGCTAGCAGCTAAACTTCAAAATCATGTCAACACATGGAGACAAAAAAAAATCTGTTTATTTAGTGCATTCTTGAAACCCTAGAGAATCAGTCTAGTTCACAAGATATGGCCAAGCAAATCAACATGATACTACAATTTCTTACTTTATACTGCTCAAACAAAAATAATTTTTGTCAGCCTAAATTACTAAGAACAGAGCCGATAATTGAGAAAATATATTGAAAGAATTTACCAAAAACAGACATAGACACTAGAGAGTATATTTTGCGAGCTCAGCCACTTTCAGCAATGGCCTACACTAGTAGGACAATAGCAAGGAAGACTATACAAAGCAAAAGCAACTCTCAAAGCTCATCACGTGAGACTGCATCTTGTGCAACTCTCTTTCTCTCTTTAGTTTCATATTAACTGGTAATTACTTATGAGTCCTCACCCTATGCTGTCCTCCTTGAGATATGAAGGGCAAACACTAACAGTAGCACCCTTTACAATGACATGGTACAACAAACTAATAAGGTCTTTTCACCTTCTTATCAAGAGATATTGCGCTAGTGCAGTCCTCCTCAGCTTGTTGAAAGCTGCAAGAGATCAATCA